>NC_065567.1:5371665-5671665 GCF_022605725.1 Anthonomus grandis grandis | reverse complement strand
GACTGACGTCAGGCGTGCGAGAGAGATAGGCTCATCTCATGCGCGTGGGTTTATCTTCTCGGGTATTAGTATCATGTGTCCACGAACTTATAACTATACATGGACTGCCAATTCAATGAAAAGTAAATGACCACTACTAGGGGGCCGCCATTGTGCGTGATTGTGTCCTTTCGATGTTGGTCACTCTGACAAATTTTAATTGCGCCAACTGTAGGGAAACAAAACATCTACAGTTTTTGAGAGGTTATGTTTACAAAAATACAAAATAGAAAGTTACATATTGGTAAGAATTTAAGATAGTTGAGTTAGATCTGTGATTTTTCTGGTACTTCTTTAAGAATTTCATTAAAATTTATGAAAGAAAGTAATCCTCACCTAAAATGAGACAAAGTTTCAATCAACTTAGAATAGATGCCTGCACTTTAAAATATTTGTTTTATCATTCTGATAATCTTGAATCTTATAAATCCTAATACCATGAAAATCCTGATATTGATTTAACTTTTTGCTTGTATTTACTTAACAAATTCAGTTAAAAACACTTATTTTCTTTCTATTTTTACTATTACTTTTTTAAGTTTTACTTTCCTTCCATGTACAGTGTTTCCACATCCACATTAATAGGTACAACCATATATAAGAATCAAAATATAGATGATTTTATGAGGGTTTGTAATTATAAAGGGTTTATATAGAAAAAATCTATTATTCTGTCAACAACTCAATATATTATTCTATTATAAACAACGCAGACGGACAATTCACAATAATTCGGTTTTGAGAAACTGAACCAAATACCTTAAATAAAGATGGTGATACATTATTCACGTATTAAATAAGGAGAAAGATACATCGCCTGTTCCAGACGATATACCCTAGCGTCGTTTACAAATCGTCAAAAACTAGGCAATCCGCTATACTCACACGTCAAATGTCAACTTCATTACCGTTATTTAATATATTTTTTGTTGGCAACACAAAACATTTTCAGAGTGACCAACATCAAAAGGACACAACCACTATAAAAATGGCGGCCACCATGCAGTGGTCATTTTTGGGTATCGCGGCCATATGCATTAGCAGTCCAGGTATATTTTTAAGTTCGTGCATGTGTCGCAGGCACTCGTACACGCGCGACGTTGCAAAATTTTGCCTCTGTGCGGTTTCCTATAAGTAACGAACGAAAACACGATCTGTATACCATTTTTTATGGGCAGTTGCAATCATTATCATCGGCACACTGAAGCAAGTTACTATATTGTGGTTGTAGTGTGGCGCACATAAAAATGTGAAACAATAAAGGAGATAGATGGTGCGAACCCTGAGAACTCCTGCCCTTATAGGGCAGTACGTGGATGTAACTTCACCTGCATAGGCATGGATTGATCAATTGGTTAGGAAATTGACAGGCTTAACAAGGTATTCGAGAAAACTAGCAACAACAAAACGACCCCGATAGTACCGAAAGCAAAGTGTTTATGACGCGCACGTGTGGTCTTAGGTTGGAATCGTGTCATGGTCATGGTTGTTTGTGTTTGTCTTATAAAAACAAAACACACCTGATTTGGAACCCACGTTAAACTGTAGGTCCATAATAAACAAAAAGATTGGGCGGCCGTCGAATTATGACGCGAGTCCATTGTAACTAAGGAAAAAAATCGAGCAACAACAAGTTTATGTAATAAACCATTGAACTACATTTTGCCTTACTTATTTAAAGAAATGCAGCTCCGGTGTGCAATCCACGATTTGCTTCGAAGAAAATCTGGAATGCAACCGGTTAATGTGATTAGTTAAGTTGACGACAGTGTATATTCATTGATTAGGAACATCTAAAAATTTAAAAACAGCATTAGTACATCGGTAAGATGTTAAAAACATCATATTTTTTACTAAGCCGTTTTGCACCGCCGGCCATTTTATTTTTTGTGGCGTTTGTGATAGTATGAATTACGACATATATAACAATAACTTCATTTGGACCATCAGGGCTACAATTGACTTTTGAAGGACAATTTGAATGGAATTTGAGACTGTAGAGGATATTTCAGGGTTTTTAGGAGCTTGGGTGAAAATTGACCATTGAAGGAGTTAGTAAAGACCTCAACCTATAATTCTGCTTCATTTGGCAGTGTTCAGCAGTGCTACGGCAGAAGATCCTGACGCTTTTGATGCTGAAGACTTTTATTGCTAGTTTTTAATTAAGCAACTAAATTGTTTGATTCATATTTCATTTTCTACTTAACCGGAATGAAGCAGGTAGCATCTGTTCAGGTAGCATATCTTTGATTTTAGTTACTTTGGCAAAACACTTCGTTTAAAAAATGTTGATTAATGTTTTTTTTTCACATTTTTTTGAAAAAAGCCTAATAATTCCAAGAGACCCTTATTTCAGTATCCAAAAATATCGAAATTTAGGTCTTACAAGTAAAGGTTTTCAAGTATTCTTCATTGTAGAAAGAAACTATTTTAGATTTTTGATCAGAAAAAAAATACGATATAATATGAAAAAAAATACGATTAAATATTATACAATTGCTTCAAACAGAAACGGGTGAATCGTGGGTTAAGATTTTCGCCGCATTCAGACATATTGGTTTTTCTTCACTGATAGTGGTATTAATTATCCATTTTAATCACCACGATTAACATTAATTTTTTTTAATTCGGATTCGGATCCTTAAACTTTTAGTGCAATTCTTAAACTAAACAAAAAAAGGACATGTAAAAAGAATGTTTAAAAATCTAATAAGGTCTTGCCTTTTCCTAATATTGCAGCTAATAGCTTATTCGATTTGATCTTGTATTGATTCTTTCCCTTTACTAGTTTAAGAGATTAGTATAATCTTCTGTCGAAGAATAGCTCAAAACTGTCTTTTACTCTTGCATTGATATTTGATTCTGGTAGTTTCTTTAAGTCTACTTTTTCTTTATACCTATAAAGCTAGAATTTCATCTATGAGAGTATTTATATTCTAATAATAAAGAGCAATATTCTATTTGTGTTTATTTCAGAATTTTTTGTTACGTTGCCACATATTTAGCTTAAAATAATATTTTTAAAATTTTCAAATAATAAATTTTTTAAACCTAGCCTAAATATATTTAATAGGCTTACAAATACTAATTTCAAATTATCATCAGTTTCAATTAAAGACATATATTATAAATAAAAAATGGGGATTAAAAGCTTACAAAAATAAAATGCCCGTTAAAGAGTTGTACAATTATTTTTTTACATCAATTTTCTCGCAAAAATGTTCATCTAAAAATTAACTTACAAGAAGATACTCTGCCTTGCAAAAAAATTAGATCTTTTTTCCTTAGAAAAAAAAACTAAAACAAAAAGAAACAAATATAACAATAATACACCTTTGGCGTGATGAAACGATAAGGACCTGCAAGAAATTTACAGATTAATACGAATAATATTGACCTCATACAGATCATACATCACCCATCATTCGAAATCCTTTACTGCGCAACTCTATATACTTAAACAAAATGGCGGACGAGGTCTCTTCTGCCTGACTGCGAGACTTGACACCTGAAACAAGAAGAAAATAAGAAAAATATTTCAAGACCTACAACTTACCAGTTCATAAGGCCATAGTTCGATCGGAAGGACGAAAGGATAAAATGATAGACCAATGTTTGAGTAAAGAAATCCATGGTCAATTTGCAACTGTACTTCGCGATGATGCTATCAATGAACGGTCCATTTCATACTTATGTCAGCGTTGGCTGAATCGCGAAATAGAACGTTCCATATCCGCTTTGCAGGACCAGGTTATGGTTTCAAGATGTTATATCCCACATGTAATAAAGTAGAATATCCCAAGTGACCTGTGTAGAGTTTGCAGTCAAAAGCCTAAAACCATTCCATATATCATCAGTGATTTAGCGTGACTGCTCCGAAAGAATACTTAAATAAATAGTAAATACATACCTATATGGCGACAATCGTACATAGCAATTGCAGCTATAAAAATAATCAAATTATTAACAACTTACCCTATTATAAGTACAATCCAAGCCCAGTAACTGAAAATGATCTTGTTAAGGTTTCCTGAACAGATAAGCAGATAAAACATAACAATCCTGACATTCTGGATATCAACAAACCTGATAAATGGGACTTTATCATCAATTTCGCTGTACCAGTAGAAACCAACATGCTGTAAGCATACGCTGAAGAAGACATGAATTCAAAAGGATATACTTACAACAATGCAAACAATCGAAGTCTTGCTATTCAAAATCTCGGCGACTGCCCTCGTTGAAAAACGAATTGGTTAAAAATCTTGAAAAGCTGGGCCTTAGTCGATATTTGGTGGTATTTACGCAAAACTAGAAATATTATAAACCTGTCATCATGTTCGTCGTTATGTGTTGATATTACCGGGCCAAAGGTCAAAACCTTTGGCCCGGTAAACCTTTGAACACATCTCCTGTAAACGTAAAATTTAAAAAATTAATATTGTAATGAAATTCGGGAACACATTTTTATTGTCAACGTCAAAAAAAACACTAACCTAACTCGCCTTGACTGTCTTTTAATTGTTTCCAAGGTAAAAACTGACTAAACAATTAAAACTGACTGAAATGTCACAAAGCGCGTCCTTTTTAAAACCCGATTAAACAGTTTCGAAATATTTAGAATTATCTTCATTGTTTTTGCCGAAAGAGACCAATAATTTTAGGAGAATACTGACAGTCAAAGCAAGCAAGTATACAAATTCTAGAAAATTAAAACTATAGAAATTTACCATAATATAACCTAAATAACCTAAATTGGGGCCAAAATGGGGCTATCGAACAAGTTGAACTACTTAAAAACTAAACAATATAGATAATAAACCAAACGTAAGTAGAACCCTAAATAAACCCTACGAATCAACTTTAACTATAGAATACTAATAAAATAGTACAAAAACTAGGAGAATAATTAACGTGTTAACATTTTCATATTAATATTAATAATGAAATAATTTTTTTTTTGTACAGCTCAAAAGGCACTGGTTTCTCATTAATTTCAAATTATCGATTAGTGTAATATTTTATAAGTTTATAAAAATATCTTGTCAATATGAAAAAATATTTAAGCTTAAGAGAAGGCGAAATTTTTCTAATAATAATTAATTTTCATTTAGACTTATTTGTAATATTTAATCTTACCTTAATTAAAAAAAACTTAATCTGAATCTATACTTAAGAATTTTGCATTACATCTTTAAAATCTCTTTATTTAAAAGAAAATCAAAATGTCCGTATTTTATAGGCCACTCAGGATACGTATTTAAAATGCCCACGGGTATAATAAATGTTGTGTATACAATGGAATTCGAATCCACAGATATTTCATAGTATCCTGAGGCCAAGCCGAGACCAGTAAAATATTTATAACCCTTTAAATTTCTAGATATGTTTTCAATGACAATAGTATTTCTTTATATTTTCATTTTGATATTTTCAGATTGAAAAGTCATCTACCAACCAGCTGCTACCCACTTTTGCAGATAATTTTGGCATCATGTATCTCATTTTAAGTATCACATAGCTATTTCAAACTGAAAGGATTTAATAAAGATCGAAAGAGCTTCTAAAATATAATATTAAAATTATATTATTTAAATATACTAAAAAAGTTTAGAACCGATTTTCCCAAATTTATTGGTAGCTACCCGTGGTTCCGCTCACGTGGTAGAAGGTGGTGAGAGGCTTACATATTTTGTAAGAGCGAATACTGCTGCTGTTGCTCCGTAAGCAGAATCAGCTGTTCTGTATTCTTGAACAGCCAATTGTCATGGCAACATTTTGCAAGTTACCACCAGTATAGCCACAGACATTCAAATTTATATATACAGTGTGGCTCTTAATTGTCCCCCATTCCTAGCTCATTTTGCAAAACTAAAATAGAAATAAATAGAAAAGAGGATCATGCGATACATCGTTTGAATGTTCCCACCAAATGCTTTATGGTCCTAGAATATTAAGTCATCACTTCTACTCATAGCAAAATTGCAGCCTTTCAAAAAAATCTTATTTTTCGCATTTTTATTTCCATTTAAAATAACTAAACTTTAGGCAACACAAATATGTAACTATTTTACTACAAAAGATGTTGAAAATTAACTTCAAGATAGTAAAATAATCTATTAGAGAACTCTTCACGAATATTTTGAAAAGTGGCAACCTCAATATTGCGGCATACATCAATTATTCTTTGACGTAGATCGAAGATAGATTCTGGCTGGGTTTTTTGTTTCAAGTAGCCCCATAAAAAATGTTGAAGTGTAAGATCGGGTGATCTTGCTGCCCATTCGGTAGGCCCTCGACGACCAATTTACCGATTAGGGTAAGTATTAGTCAAATATTTTCTAACATTTCTATTAAAGCGAGGGGGTGCCCCAGAGTATTGTCTTAATAATCTTAAGGATCAGTGATTCTACTGCATTTTCCAATATGTTTAAGTAAAGGTCCTCAATCAGATTTTGGCCTAAAAAGAGAGGCCCAACAATGTGATTCCCAAATATGCCAGCCCACACATTTATTTTTTCTAGGTACTGTGTGTGTGATTGATAAAATATGTGGGGATTTATGTCGCTCCAATAACGGAATTTTGTCTATGAACATTACCATTAAAAAAAAAGTACATTCAACACTGAAACAAATCTTCACATAAGCAGACTGACAGTAATGACCGAGACAATAAGGCATTCTCTCGGTCATTACTTTACAGAATTCCGTACGTTGATCGGGATCATTTTTTGTCAAATAATGAACCATTTCAATTTCATACAGATGAAATTTACGTTTTTAATACCTTTTTCATAGTAGCAGAACATACATCAGACGTGTCGCCAACTGTTGAAATAGACTGTTGTGGATGTCTTACTATAGCTGCTGTAATATCCACCTATTTTTCTTCTGGATAGCTGGACCGCCCTGGATTCTTCATACTGGCAACATTACCCATCTCGGTAAATTTCTGAATTGCTCGCGAATATACTTTCGACATTGGAAGGACAGGAAAACGAACATTAAAAATTCTTTCCGTCTTATGTACATTACGATTTCTACTGTAAATGAAAAATTAAAATTTTTTCAGCAAGGGGACGTGGATCAGGTACAAATAAAATTGTACTGATTGAAATAGCGAAAATATTCTCTCCTTTCCGTATTGTTCGCTTTTAAAGGTATTAGAAAACCAATAATTTTTTGCGTAGAATACTAACTTTTATAATAATAATGTGACATTGACATTGGCAAAAAATATAAACTCTACAAACAACAACACACCTACAAATAAATTACACTTATGCCGGTGTAGTAAGCTAAATTAAAATAAATAAAAATGCGAAAACTAAGATGTTGAAAGGTTGTTTTGCTATGGCTAGAAGTAATGTAATAATATTCTTGGACCATAAAGCATTTAGTGGAAGCTTTTAAACGATATATCACAGGACCCCCTTTCTCTTTAATTTTATTTTTCAAAATGGTGTTCCGCCGCGAAAGGAAACTAGGGACCAAAAAATAGTATTTAGGTTGCTAATGATGTGTGCCCAATTTTAAATTTTTATATAACCGCATTCAAAAGATAAGAGAGGGGCGGAGACAACTAAGAGCCGCACTGTATATAATAATATAATCATAAAAAAAAAGAATGAAACACTACGAATTTACCCGTGCATTTTTTGATTGTTGAAATAAAATTCTCTAAATTTCTTACGAAATCCACTTTTTTAACATAAACTTTATAAAGGAATTTTGTTGCAAATAATGACTCCATTATACGCCGAAATAAAAACGCTCTCTGAAATACGTTAAACAGTAGCGAGGAATGCTTAGCTTATCCACAAATCTTACTTTGACTTTATGTACTTCATCTCTACATACTTATTTGGTAAGGAAATAAAAAGGTGAAGATGTAACCTTAATTTTGTAGACAAAAACACTGAGGTTACATTGAAATAAATTTGTTATACGACTCGGTTATTGTATATAATAATATTAATAATAAACTTTTTCTTATTTATAAAAAGAAGCATTTGCTTAAAAACTAAAGGATTTGCTTCTAAAAAAGGGAATCTAGGTTACAGCAACTTTTCTCAGTTTACCATTAGTTGTCCCGGCATCTTAAAGCCTGCATCTTAAAATATGTGCATTTTATTTAATAAAATCTATTTGTAAGGGCTTGTTTAAGTGATCTTTGGTTGTTTCGGCGCAGTATTGTGTTAGCTATAGCTAATTTGGAGCATTTACGTACAAGAAAATACTACAAACCAAGACGTACACTTCGTGATTTAGATTTGAGGAGGAAAATGTGGTGTGGTTGGCAAATTACTTTCTTGGCATGGATTTCGAATCTCGTGGAGCAGCCCAGTCACCTGTGCAGAAAATGAAAATATTTCTACGGTATTGTGCGAACCCTGGATTTTAGAGCGGAATAGCTGAAGAATTGGGATGTTCGCAACCCACAGTGTCCAGAATATTTCATGACGTGCTAGAGCGAATTGTACAGCAAGCCGGCAAATTTATCAGGTTCCCAAATGCAGAAAATCAAATTATGCAGGCCAAAGAGAAATGGTTGACCAGGTTCCGTTTTCCCACAGCTATTGGAGTTTATCGACTGCACTCATATTCGTCTTGATGGAAAACCAGCCCAATTTGGAGACGAATATGTAAATCGAAAAGGTTTTGCCAGTATTAATGTACAGGTTACATGCGACCAGAATTCTATTATAACTAGTATAGATGCAAGTTGGCCTGGATCAGTCCATGATGCTCGTGTATGGAAAAATTCGGCAGTGTGTGAAATCATGAAAAAGACAAGAAACACTATTCTTCTAGGAGACAGTGGGTATGGTATAATGTCATGTCTTATGACTCCTTACACCGACCCCCACGAGGAATATCAGAGAGTCTTTAACAGGCTGCTTACATCAGAGCGAGTTGTGATTGAACATACATTTGGGCAAGTAAAGCGGCGATTTCCTATCCTGAAGTATGGATGCAGATTTAAACTGACCAGTATTCGAAAAGTTATAATTGCGTGTGCTGTGTTGCACAATATAGCTAAGCAATTAATAGATGAAGATTTTCAAGAAAATGACGAAGAAGAAGAACAGGACTTACCATTTATAGAAAATGAAAATGTAGATGCTACTCGCACACAAGGACAAATGCGGCGAGAGGAATTAGCTCGTCTTATTACCAATAACAATATAGCTGTATAATTAGGATTAAAACTTTTATGTAATGCTATCTATATGTCGTTTACTTCAAACGTACAAAGATGTATTTACTTAAACTAAAAATAAACTTACACGTTTGAACTGGAAAAAAACGTTTAATTATTATTTTTGTTATAAATGATACATATTATACGTCTATTTTTACAAGTTTTGGTAAATATTATCTCCAACCGATGTGTAGGATCGCTTTTTGTTAGCTACTACTTGAGGCATAATCTCTCTCTGATGAGCATCGTTTTCCACCATAATGTCATCCTTTGAAGTAGGTAAAGAAGGTTGACTTGCCACGCCAATTGCAAGAGCCCCTAATAAAAATATACATGCATGATAAGTACCTACAAGGTAATAATAAAGACCTGAATCTATTTCTCACCTGGTACCCAACTTAGTATAGGATGTTCGCATCCATAGCATTTAACATAACTTTCTCCCAGGACAAAAGACGAATGGGCTTGTTCCCTGTTTTATTTTTGTCAGTTTTATTTTTCAGTCGCGTTTTCATATTGTTCACTTTTTTCATAAAAGCTTTAATATCCATCTCCTTGCCAAATAAAGTAACGTATTCCTTAACGATATCAGTTAATGCGGCAATTTTCTTTTTATCATCGCTGGAACTTGAGATTTCTCGAGAATCTCCGGAATTGCTTGGACTTTTTCAGCGATAAACATCATCTCGTTAGGGGTATCTTCGGTAACTTCCTGTTCACTATCGGTGTCAGACATTTTAAATATTTTATTCACTTTAAAATAACTGCACAAATAAGTTAGATGGATCTTCTTTACATCAGTTTGACGTGCGAACTGCTTTTGATTATGAAACAAATAAGATCAACCCAATCAGTTACAGACCACATACGCGTTGACTGCACGCTGCAAGTCATGTCTTGTGAATTAAATTTGAAATATGATCTTTTAAATGTCTTGGCATCGAATTTTATAGGAAAAAAACCTTAGAAACTAAAGTAGAACTTTTTATTTAGTTCATTATAAATTTTTTACTAAGCATTCCATAATAGAAGTTTAAGCAACAAAACCAAAAGCTCCTTGATTAAATGATAAAATTTGCTACCATAAAGTTTTGAGCATTTAAAGTTGGCAAAAGTAACTAAAAAACTAAACATTATCTGCCACTAGAGTTGCAAAAAAATTATAAACGCATATTTTATCAATTAACCTCTCAAATCCTAATGAAATTAATAGTCGCTTTACACCTTTTTAAAATCTATATCAAACTCTGTAAATAATTAAAGTTTATATTATAACAGGCATTTATTCAATAAAAATTAAATGAATTTCTAATTTTCTTTAGCTACACTAGACGAAATACTTTCTGCTATACATAACGTTGGCACTAATGCTGTCTGTGCAGATTAAATTATTGCAAAAAGCTAAAAATATGCAGGTATTTTATGAATCATTTAATTTTTCATATTGTTAACACGGATATTTATAGCAAATAAGAGGTCCAACAATCTGGAAAATTGCCCTAAAAATTCCACTACAAAAGAATAGTTAGACCACAGTTCTTTCCACACAGTCAAAGATTTTTAAGCTAATTCTCTATAATAAAATATTAACCTATTTTACTGTGAACAAAATTCTGCCTAACAGTCAATGTGTATTATTCGAAAGAATCTTAGTACGGTAGCAGTTTCAGCATCAATTCTTGATACCATCAGGCCTACGATGAAGGCTAAATAAATATTCTGGTACTTCTAGACTTATCAGACCTTTGATATACTCTATCGCCATCTTTTATTAGGTAAGCTGAAGTATTACAGTTTCGATATGGTCTCTGTTAAAATAATAAATAAATTTTCAAATAACTGGTCCCACAAGATGGTCTATAAGAATATCAGGTCAGATGCTGTGGATAATCTGTTGGATGTGCTATAAAGATCTCTTTTCTCTCCACTATTATTTATCACTTACATCACTAATATAATTCTTGGTCCTAATACTACTTCTATAAAGAATAAAGCCTAAAAGTCTTTTCCGCCAACACTTAAAACTCCGTCGTCACTGCTAACCACCCTCCCCAGTCTCCCTAAACAGGCGATCCGCCCTCCTAATGAGCAGGCCTTTAGGTCCTTTAGTTCCTCTCGTAGCAGGAAAGGAGCAACCATGGTTTTTCTCCTGATTCTAGCCTTTTCTTCGCATTCTCCTATAAAATGATATACTGTTTCCTCCGCCAGGCCACGTCTAGGACACAGCGAGCTGGGCACCGCGCCTAAGATGTTCAGATGTCGGTTAAGTCTGCAGTGACTTGTTAAGACTCCAATCAGGTCCGCTATAATCTTTCTGTGCCGGGACAGCAGCCACGCTATCCTAGCTTTATTTGGATTTGATAGCAGTTTTTTGGCCTATCGATAACCGCTGTTCCTACTCCAGTTTTTCCTGGTCTTTTCCCATGGCCAGTTGTCTAGGATATGCGAAATGTGTCTTTTACTGAGTCAAAGGTAGAGGTCCTGCCTAATCGGTGGGAGAGCCGATGCGAGCCTCGCGAACTCGTCCACCTGCTCATTGCTCTTCACTCCACTGTGTCTAGGAACCCAATACATTCCTTCCAACCGTCTTCCTCCTACTAATGTCTCCTACCAGTTTGGAGCTGGTCCTGGCTGCTTGGATGGCTTTTAAGGCAGCCTGGTAAATGATTATTTCAGTCTCCAGACCCTCTTTGACTTCCTTCCTCGTGATCATCTCGAGAATAGCGAACACTTCCGCTTAAAAGAATGACCTTGATCGGTATCACTACGGTCAGGAGCTGGACTATGCTCCTGACAGCCCTGTGTGGGGCATTCTTTAACCGTCTGTATACTATATTTGCAAATCCTTCCATTGCAATTCCGAGGTCGAGCCTCTATGTTAGGCCATTCTTCCCTGCTTGCTATGTCATTCTCAAACGAAGCTCCTAACGTCACAGTGTCCTCTGGCTTTACATTGAGTGGCTTTACGGCTTTACGTTGGGTGATAGATGGATGCCCTGGTAGCCCCTTTAATATTATTAATTAACTTTCTAGATTATTATAAGAACTATTTTATGGCAAATTTTAAAAATTTAAAACAGTATAAAAAGACACAATTTGCTTAATAGCGGATATTAAGAAAACAATATCGGATTCTGAGAACAAAATTTGTTTTGTTTTTATTTCATTTTTATACTTCATTTACCTCATCTCTTTTTAGTTGCGAATATAAGATATTTACAAGAAATGTTGCCAATCGACTTAAAGTCTACTCAAAAAATTGAAATAAAAGAACAATTGTATGACGCAAATTACTCCATATTTTAGTCTATTATTAATAAGGACGCGTTGCCATGTATTTGCCATACCCTCAGTCTTTCCGAATCAGGACGTAAACGAAATATTGATGTAGTGCCACCAAATCTGTACTCGATATTTTATGAACATAGTGGGCACAAGTATATGAGCATAACAATTTATCACAATCGTGGATGATACCAAGCTCTATCATCCCAACAGATCGTAACTGTGTTTTACGATAATTTTCACTACACTGGCAGCAAAAATTGTACTGAACATATTTGCCGGTTTATTAAATAAAAAATGTTAACTATTTATTTAATACAATAAGAACAACTTAAATGATAAATGTGATTAGATATGTTTGAAGGAATGGCCAACAAATAATAAACACACTTTATCTTCGAATCCAATTTTTGCCATCTAAAAATAAAACAGCTTTTTTCCTTGTCCTCTAGACTATTTTGATATGGGTATTATTAGAGAAGTTTGGACAACATATTAATGGCTATAATATGCTATTGCAATTATTCGAAGAAAAAGGTCACTACATTAAAAATAGAATAAATTGGCAATTTTTCATTTGTGTTTTATTATTTTACGATTTAGAAATACAGGATGGAAATTTTAGAAAACTTTTTGCAAATAGTAGCATTTAAAGGATTTAAATAAATTAGATCAAAGAGTAATAATAATATGTCAAAGAAAATAGTTATATATTTTAGGTAATTTTACTCATTTCTAAATTACATGTGTATAACTGCAAAGTGTAAATATGTATTGGCAATTTATTTAAATCTCTTTTCCTATTATTTAATTTTTATCTTTAAGATTTGACTTTAATATTGAATTCAATATAAAATGCCTAGCATGCATTTGATAGTATATTGTTGAATTTAATTTCCTCTAACTAGTAACAGATTTAATTAAAAAATATTTAAAATATTTGATAGGGTCACGTTCACGTTCACGTTTCGTATTATTGAAAAACTAGTTAGAAGACATCCTTAATCAGACAAAGTTAATCTTAAAGACCACCACATTTCAAAAAGAGCAGGATATAAGTAAGTAAACTTTCGTTGCAATACCATATTATCCTATCTTGACAAACGGCTTTGATAGGGTTTTTAAAGTCTTAGTTCCAAGAATGCTCTATCGAAGTTTAGTTAAGTTAGAGTAGTTTCAAGAGTGATCGAGTAAGAGTAGTACAGTAGTGTCGAGAATAAAACAAAGAGTTTTGGTTAGTGGTAAGACAGCTTTGTGATTTAAGTGTCACACCAAAGGTTTCAAATATAGGTCTGACAGTTATTATACACGGTCTTTTGAAATGTAGACCAAAATTTACATGTAAGACGTGAGTTTATTTTACGTATTAAATTTTAACTGGTTTTCGTCAACCATAAAAAAAATATTGAAAAAGACAAAGATAATCGATAAGAATGTTAAGAATGGACATGTAAAAATAAGGGCTATCTTTGAGAATCTTTGAGTTTTATGTCTTAAGAGGTTGTGAAAAGATAACAGAAATAAACAGGAATAGCACTTATGTGGGTAAAAAGGTCTCTTCGGAGAAAGTTATAATGTGTGGGAAGTCGGTCTCTGCAAAATCTCAAATGCATAGGTGGTGACAGATATTTAACAGGATATCTTGCAATCTGTAACTAGTTCAATCAATCTTTCGACTCTTATTGGAATTTTGAGTTCTAGACTTATGCAGTAGATTTGTAATGACATATATGTCTACTATTTACTCTTCTCGTGCTTATTTTCTGACAAGTGATGCTTATTTTATGTTATTTTTAAATTTAAAATTAATAATAGTTACTGTTACAAATAATAATTGCTTGTCCTACTGTCTTTCGTTAGTTTTTTGTTGCTTAACTAGCAATTCCTGTTTTAATTAAATCGATTTTGTTTTAGAGTAGTTGTCCATGATAAAATTACCACATCTGATCATTTAAGTTTCAGTGATGAGTACTTTTAATAGTTACCAAAGTTCCCAAAAATGTTGCATATTTTGATAACATTGTCCCAAAAAAATTTCATTATAATCTGTATTTTCAACATTTTCGAATGAGTTCAGCACTGACTAATGCTTTGCTAAATCTCCATATTATAAAGAACTCAGACTAAAGAAGGAGTTCGAGATGCCTGGAATAGGTATTTACAGACGGGAATTTTTACTAGACGACAAGGCTCTGGCAGAAGGAGAATGACCACTGCAGCTGATAATCACTTTGTCACCATTAGTTCTTTAAGAGATCGAAGATCTACTGCTAAGTGTCTAAAAAATGACTTGCGAATACACGGAGTAAGTGTAAGTGAAAGAACGATACGTAGAAGATTAGCAGAAGTTGGACTTTATTCACGAAGGCCAGCAAGATGTCCACAATAACTTCCTCGGCATCGACAACACCGACTGAGGATTGCAAGATTGCATTTTGAGTGGACTCTAAAACAGTGGGCAAACGTACTATTTACAGATTAATCCAGGGTTTGTTTAAGGATGCCGGATGGTCGTGAGCAGGTATACAGACGTAGAAATGAAAGATATGCTGACTGCACCATTTCAGAACAAATCTCATATCGTGGCGGTTCAGTCATGATTTGGGTGGGCATTTCTACCGAAGCACGCACCAATCTTGTATTTATTGAAAATGGAGCTCTAACCGCCCACCATTACATTGAGGAAATCTTTCAAGAAGTTGTTGTCCCATTCATTGGGAACCAATTTACATTAATGCATGATAATGCTAGACCTCACGTTGCACATGTAGTGAGCGAATATCTGGATGAAGTTGGACTCCCAAGATTGGAAGGGCCCGCATGTAGCCCGGATCTCAACCCAATAGAACATCTTTGGGATCAACTTAAAAGGGCCGTTCGTCGTCGTCCTGTACAACCACAAACCTTGCAAGACTTACGACTAGCGCTGATCGAAGAATATGAGGCTATCCCTCAAGAAAGAATAAGGAACCCTATTCATTCGGTGCCGCGAAGACTGCAAGCTATTATTGCTGCGAGAGGAGAAAATACACGCTATTAAAATTGTTTTTTTTTAATTAACTTTATGATATACCTAGTGTTTGTTTCTCCTAATAAAAATACGCTTCAAATCAGCGTTTTAATAAAAAATTTGCAGCTCGCAGCAGAAATGAGATAATGGAATGAATCAAAAATCGAAATGTTTAGAATACATCAAAGATTACAAGGAACAGTATGTAAACAGAATTATCCACCTTAATTTTCCTACAGGGTCTTTTGGAATTACGAGAAAAAACAACAGTTTGTTTTACTAGTATTAATGATTTTAAAAAATCACAACAGATGTATCTAAGTATCTAAAAACTGATGGCAAAATCGTGAGAATCTGATAAAAAATAAAAAATTTATAAAACATCAAACTTGGCCAATATTTCAGGGTGGCGGAATTTTGTGCCGGCGAGTGTAGTTGCCAAACTTCTGACAGAAAAAAAACTACCACTCGAAACTCTTGCCGTAGTGAAAACCTTAAAAAAAAATGTGCACCTTTTTTTTGGGTATGCCATTTACCGTTATAACAGACTGCAATTCTTTAAAAGCCACAAGTAAGAAAAAGTAGTTAATACTCAAAATTGCTAGGGGGTAGCTGGAATGATAGGAGTTTACCTTCGACGTTCAATATCGACCAGGTGATGCAAAATAATGACGCTTAAGCCGAAATCCGTGCGAATCTAAAGTAAATACTTCAAAATCCAATACTATTTTACGTATTAAGGAAGCTGATTGGGTTTTATCGGATTAGCTGACCGATAACACCATTAAGGACATCTGCAATATCTTGTCAAAAAATCCCTCTCAGACCGAATACGAAAAACACTTAATACCTAAAGCTTCATACAACGATTTTGCGCATTTCGGAGTAGAAAGAATGCTACACCACCTAAGTGAACATTATAGGTTCCCCAAAATGTATACTATGCCTATAAACGAAATAAACGGAACTCTGAAAAGAAAGGAAGGGCTTTTTATATGCTATTCCGAAAAGAGTCCAGCCGTTGCACACTTTTCACGTCGATCATCTCGGACCATTTCCAAAGTGAAAGACGGGAAATGCTTACCTAATAGTTGGAATTGACAAATTTACTACATTTTTATTTATCATAGTGGCTAAAAATACGAAAATCAAATATATAATCGATTACTTTTAAGATTTATTTGCAACATATGGAGTGGAAGTGGAGTGGCCAGGGAAGTTTATTTACCTCCAACGCTTTTCAGGTATTTTGGCGACAAAATAATGTCTGGCATATCATAAACGCAGTTGCGACACCCCAAAGGTCAAGTAGAGCGGTTAAATAATACCATCTTAGCCGCCCTATTGCCATCTGTTTCCGAAGAAGAACTTTGGGATGAACAGGTTCGGGTGGTAAAAAGGTCTCTTCGAAAAAAGTTATGATATGTGGGAATGTTGATCTCCGCAAAAAATTCTCAAAATCTTTTTTTAAATCTTGCGCAGCAGTGCCCACTTGGTCTCTCCTAATTTTTCCCTAGTGTTTGTGGTTAGTGCCTTTTTTAAAATATTTGTATCCATTAAATTACAAAGGTGAGATTTTTCATTAAGCAATGTTTTACCTTATGTCTTTCCTATTATCTTAGCCATTATCAGTATAATAAAAGTAATATTTAAATGCGCATCCTGCCGTATATAATATAGTATATATATATAATATATATGTATATATAAGTATTGTATATAATATAATAAGTATAAGTATAGTTATCTGATTCCTTGGTACCTACAACAACGCTAGCTAGTGTAAGTTGGTCCGTGGCAGTAGTGCAACCCAGAGTGTTAGGGCACCTGGGATTATTTTGTAGACTGTGTATTTGGCCGTTACATCAGTGTTATTTTATGGAGGGTTTGCGAGCACTATCCCATCAACATGATTTCTAATGCTGGGCATCAGGTTTTGTTCTACCTGGATTGGAAAACAATTCTTTAACAAAGTTTTGAAGGATGTTAGTCTTATTGATAGTTTTATGGTATATATAAACCTGAAATGGCCTTCTGTAAACCTTTTTATATTTATTTAACATTCACAATAACTAGGGTAAAATATTTGCTCACATTTACCTTTTAATTTTTAGGTATGTAATATCGTATCATCTCATAACAATTATCTACAATCCTGACGTAAGCAATCCATCTACCATTCTGTCTTCTTACCCGTTCGAAACATATACCACAAGTTAATGTAAGTACATTTACCGTTTTGCTATTGTTTAAAACTTTAGTGTTATAATACATCCTGACAAGATTATTTAAAATGAAATAGAAATAACTGGAAGTAATATAATACGCCCTCTCAAAAATTTAGGCTCTGAGATATAGTTACAATAGTTAAAAAAGCGTTTATTTTTGAACGATTAGGTATAATTTTTATATGGAAAATCACAATAACTTTATTAAAGAGTATTATGAGATATATTATCTATTATTAGTTTTAATATACAAGCATTTTCTTCAAAAGCATTTTTTAGTAAAATTATAGCAGGGACTCTAATTTCATAAATTAAATTATAACAAAGCTGCCTTAATTGACGCTGATTAAAATGCCGAAAATAAATACTACTTTGTTATCATGAAGGGCGAGAGAAGTCGCTGAAAATATATCATTAATCTTGATATCCGCCTTTAAATAACATCAAAAAAATTATAAATATTTTTTTTTTTAATTTTAGGTTTTTCCGGAAATATTCAGACATTCCGAAATTTTTAAAAGACTTTTTGTAAGCATAATGCAACATTGCCATAATTCAACTGAACATGTTCACTTATCTTTTCCGTAATTCAAATGGTCCTAATTACTTTTTAATTATGTTAATAACTAAGAAGTAATTAAATTCATAATTTCAATAAACATCTAACCAAATTTATAATTTTATACTTTATATATTATTTGTAACTTATTTTATGTAAGATGAATTCTACTTCAGTAAATAAATATTTTATTACATTAGGGCCATTTAATAAAATAGATGAACAATCCTAATATCTGCAGAAGCTTATGCGGAAATTACTAAGACAATTTTTTATTAATCTTAAAATACTTGATCGATGATTGATGTTTAATTGTTTTAATGGTATAAAAAAATTGTACAAAGCCTAGATTTGAATAATTATTGATTTATAGCGTAAAGGTAACATTCGGTTCTTAGCGACGGCGACCGGCGACAGCGACCTAGCGACCAAGCGACAATGGTCGCCTGTCGCTTGGCGACCTACAGCATACGAAACTACGCGGCAAAGCTACGCGACCCATACTAAACTCAGTGCAGATTATAAACTAAAGGTGGTTGGGTTTCAAGTATGTTGAGTGTTTTAACTACAAATAGAAAAAGAATTATTCAGCAGTTATTGGAGGATGAAGAAGATGATTTAGTTATTATGTTATTAACTATGCCTCCGAAAAAAGCAAAGAGGAAAATCGACTCAATTTTTACATCGCGAGAAGAAGAAGGGTGCTTTCAAATACTTATAAAACGGCACTTAAATTACAAAGAAGAGAAATTCAGAAAATATTGCCGGTTAAATCATAAACAGTTTAATTTCATACTCAATTTAATAAATGAAGACATCAGACCAAAACGAAATGGCCCACCAACAATAATTACAAGTGCTCAAAAACTTTTCCTTACATTGAGGTAAGAAAATAATTATCATCATATTGTGTAGATCCTAGATAATCACTAGCATCCGATGCCACATGATCCGATAGTGAGGTAGTTAAGTTAGTAGGCTCGAGAATTGGAGAGGACACACTGTTAGGAGAATTTGGCGTCTGATTTATTGTAGAGGTGGTTGTATTATCTGATATGGAATAGCTTTGATTCGAATGTGAAGTAAAAGAAATGTTACTTCAATTTGAATTTTGATTAAGGTTCTTTAATTCATACTCAGCCATTAAATTAAAAACTTTAGTTTTAGCCTCGACTCTTAGTTCAGGTGTTAATTTATTTAAAATTGACCCGATATGAGAGCAAAATGAATTAATTCCATCTACATCTGCAGCTGGCTGATGTGGCTCCTGTGCCATCACGGCATTCATTTCATTTTGTCTCAGTTTGTCTCTCTCTTTCCAATACTCTATTAAAAGTGCATATGCATTATTATTTTCCTGTTGACGTTTTGTGCATTTTTTCCCTAATCCACTCGTTCCAGCTGTGAGTGTTCCTGTTCCGGTTGCCCTTTCATTGTTTGTCCGTTCACCGCTTACCTTGTCTCTATTGGTCCTCAATCTGCTTGTTTCAGCTGTGCCTATTCCTGCTAGTTCATTTTCCAATTCATTCGTTCTTCTTTCACTTCTCTCTTCTGTATCAATTGTCAGTCCACCAGTTGCCGTGTTTGTTTCTTCACTATTTTCTTCACATTCAATGTTTTCATCTTGGACAGACGCAATACTGGTCCTTTCTGTAGGAATTTTATCCAGGAAGCGAAGTCGCTCAAACAACAGCCACTTTGTGGTTTTTGAAGAAGTTGAAGATGCCGTGGGCAATTTATTTTTACGTTTGCATCTATTGTAGGAATCTCTTATATACTTCCACCTTTTTTTGCATTCGTTACCTGTAACAAACAATTTTGTTTCAGATTTATAGCCACTGGAGAATCATATGCTTCATTGGAGTTTACTTATCGAATATCGGCAAGTTATATTAGCAGAATAATCAAGGACGTACTTGCAAGCCTACGAAAGAATTTAGTGCCACTTTTATTACCGACACCTACAGAAAATAATTTGAAGAATGTTGCAAATAACTTTTGGAATCGATGGAATTTTCCCAATTGCTTCGGGGCTATCGACGGTAAACATGTGCGGGTTAAGGCTCCTAATAACAGTGGTTCGCTGTTTTTTAATTATAAAGAATATTATTCGATTGTGCTTTTGGCGGTGGTAGACGCCAATTACAAGTTTATTGCAGTTGACGTGGGCTCTTATGGTAAAGAGGGAGACAGCGGAATTTTCCACAAATCAGGCATAGGAAAAAAAATTGCTCGGGATCAATTTAATGCCCCGAAGCCCGCAAATTTACCAGGAACAGATATTGTACTTCCACACTTTTTAGTGGGTGATGAAGCGTTTGCCCTTGACACGTATATGATGAAGCCATATTATAGAAATGATGCGAGAGTGGATCGTGATAAAGCTATCTTCAACTACAGACTATGCCGTGCTAGAAGAGTGACAGAGAATTCATTTGCAATGTTATCACAGGTATTTCGAATATTTTACACAGCGATATCAATCAGACCAGAGGTAATTGATGACTTAATTTTGACCGCTTGTTGTCTGCATAATCTATTACGAGATGCTTATTTAGAACGAAATGACATTCCTTATTATAAAGATGACCCAAAGATATCCCGGCCTACAGACAACATGATACCATTAACCCGGTTTGGTGGCTTTGCAAACCAAGCGGCATTTCAAATTCGGGATTCATTAAAATCATTTTTCTTGCATCCAGCCGGTCAAGTTTCATGGCAAGAAAATAGTATAAATAGAAGAAATTAGTGTTTTCCTACAGTAATTTATTGTAGTATTTAAAATTGCGTACAAGAACTATACATATTATTGTACCACCAAAGTTTCGAGAAAAATATAGAAACATGAGGAGGTACTTACTTGTTTTATTCGGTGTTTGTCCAATTTCCTCCCAAATATTGTCCCTTACAACGTTATCTTTATAAGATTGCAGCTGTACATTGTATAAGGGTGGGTTTTTATTGATTAATTCTATTAATATCTCATCCTCTTGTGATGAAAAAGTCGCCATTTTCACGTGCTTTTCGCTAAAGTCGCCCCGCCGCACTGCCTCGGGTGCGACCACGTCGCGTGTCGCAGGACGTTCGTGGGCCGCGCCTACATGTCGCGCGACTCGGTCGATTATCCCTGTCAGTGCTACATATAAATCCACGTGAAGCAGTAGGTCGCGGTCCTGAGTCGCTGGTCGCAGTCGCCGGTCGCCGTCGCTAGGAACCGAATGCTACCTTAAGGTTTTTAAGCCAATGGGTTAATAAATAGGATTATAAAAACCTGATGTCTCTAGTGTACAAATTCTGTACCTTTCCAAGCTCGCTTTAAAAATACTTATTCTATGCATATTATCACTATAAAATCTCGAAAATAATTAGGGGGTCAGAAGCCAAGGGGTCCAAGTAACAAATTAGGAGTTTTGAGAATGTTTGATTAAAGTTTTAGGTCAATAAAAAATATTCGGTGATATTTTATATTTCTGTTTTTATTAAACGCCTTTGCCTTAAAAATAAAATACATAACAATTTACCAAAATAAAGAAATGTTTATTCTAATAGAGAAATTAACATGAACTCAATATAAAAAAAAATTGTAGGGTTCGGTTTTTTCAAAATGCAACCATTGCATCTTACTAAGGCTTACAATGTTTTGTTTCATGTAGCTATCCATTGGAGATATTGACTTTAAGTCCTGAGGCTGTTAACCACAATAAATTTGCGACTAACGCCTTCCACAAAATAGATCCAATCATCAGGAGTAAATATGTTTGTAAGCTTCCTTTTTGATTTTTCTATAAGGGCAAAATTCTGGTCGCACTCCATGAACGAATGGCCTGAGACAAGAAATTGATGATTTACGCTTTTGATGTGGGTATGTATGCACAATATAGGTCCAGAATTTCAGTATATTTTTATTTTGTCCGCCGCAGTTATCACTGAAAGCGTCTATATGGGTAATAGTTGATGACAGACATTCAATATATTTGATTAGACATGATAAAACCTCCTGAGACCCTTTCGCTGCCATTGCCTCATGCCACATATACATGTTGCCAGTACCAGTATGTTGTATGTCCAAAGTTGACGTAAATAGTACAGTTTGCTGCATGTAATAAATGGAGTGGGTAGAGGTTTTTGCAGGTCAAAACATATGGCACGATGAGTTGGGGATTCTTTAGCTAAGGTTTTCCTTAAATGAATCTCGTAGTCGCGGAGTAAGGCTCTCTTTTCTTCAGAACCTGGATCTAGTGCATCCATTTTGCTTTTTAAAATATCGCAGGTTGAGCAAGTGTCGGTGTAAGGCCGATGAAAACTAAGGCTGAACTGAGTGTTAAAAATATCACGGTATTTGCTGATTTTTACAGGACCTGTTCGTCGTTGTGAACAAAAGTCTTTATACAAACTGTACATTTTTGAAATATTTAATTCTGGAAATAGATATTTACGGTTTGGGTTATCCTTTCTTGTATAATGGCTAATAAACTTAGGAAAGGAATTTATATGCTCTTTCACTAAATTGATAGTGTCCTCGCTTAGTTTATTTCCAGGAGTATGACGACCTCTTTGATCTGTATAGGCGATTCCTGTTTCTTTATGTTTACTGACAGCGTTATTGAACCTCTTCTGAGAAATATCCAACGTACACAAAAAAAACTGCTTACAATATGATTACGCGATTATTTTTCAATGTTATGATTATGCTGACGTTTTTTTCAGAAACTGCAAGTCGATTGCGTCGTTTAGGAATATGCTTAGAAACACATGAAACAATGAATGAAGTTCGCAAGTCCCAACCATTTTGTTTCATTCCGAGATCCCAGAAATGAAAATATAGACATGCGCACTTCTTCGGTAAAATGTTCATTATATTTGTATCTACAAATGTGATTGTACGGTTTAACTGATTTTGCTTCATGAACTTCATCCTGCCGTCCAACGTACCTTTGGCCAGAGTTACGCTTCAGTTTTGCTTCGGATCGCTTCCACGGTGCTATTTTTCATGTTCGTTTCTTCGATGTACTTGCTTGAGGTTCTCTTTCTGCTATGCTAAGCTCTGAATCTAAAGAAGGCTGTGAACTATTTTGATTTGGGACGTAGTCCATATCAACATCGAAATTATCACTAAATAGATCTAAAATGAAAAAAAAAAAAACGTCAACATTTTTCAACAAATTATATAGCACTTTGAGAACTTACCATTTTGGTCTTCATCAGAAGTAACCATTTTGATTAAAAAAAAAAACTTCAAAACAACTTAAAACCTGTAAAAGCTTGCAAAACTTAACCTCTGTCACTTCGCGCGTAATCTACTAAATGACTGATGCTTGAGTGGCAAAGGGGTTCAAGCGCACTTAGTTCCGTATGCCAATTAACAATACGGGCGACTAAATCTGCTGATTTTTTTAACAGTTCATAGAGAGCAGCACTAGTATTGAAACGCACTTAGTTCTCTTTGCCATAATATAAAATAATGTTTCACCATTCAGTTTTTACACTTAGACCGATTTCTGAAAAAATGTCACTTGGACCCCTTGGCTTCTGACCCCCTCAATTATACAATTATTACATTTGTAGCAACTGAAATTTTGATTTTTTGGCTATCTTTCCTTTGGATCTTAGATAGATTTAGATTGAAATATAGATACGCCACTAACTATTTAATTTTTTTTCTATTTTCTAATTAAATCAACTAAAAATAAAAAAACAAGTACATGTCCTATTATCTCCGCCCTTCTATCCACTTTGGCATGTATCCAGAATATTTATTCTATAGTACCTAATGCGAGATATTGCCTACATGTACCGGCCAATCAAATCAAATCAAAAGAGTCTTATTTCCATCAAAAAATCCAAAAAATTATACAAAGAGTATCTTTTAAGAGATGAAATTTGTATAGAATATGAAATAGATTCTGGATAATTGATACACGTAGTATTAATTCTTATTTTGTACAAAGTTTTTATAGAACTTGTGTGCAGTTAATTTAATTGCCTATATAATATACATATTGTAAACCTAATTTAAATAATTTCCTAATATATAATCCAATTGGGTACGTTTTATTCCTAAATATTAAAAAAATTGTTTATTTAGTTAAATCGCTTAGTTTAAAAAAATTTAAAATCAGTTTAAGCATGGGGATTAGGATGGGTCGTTTTTATACTTTTTCTTTAATTTTGACAGACCTGTGGTTTAAAAACTTGCTATTGGGTAAAATAATCTCGTGCAAAGTTAAAAAAAAATCATCATCGTTTGCACCCTCCGCTACGCTCCCAAAAATACAAAAAAAAAATAAAAAGTAAATAATTTGCCTGTACTATAAAATAATGTAATATAGCCCTCTAATTACGCAAAAAAAACATTATAAAATTGTAGACATATTTAGGCCCCCCGCCAGCTCTCGAACCTAAAAAAAAATCAAGCATTTTTCAACTTTTCCCTTACGAGCAGCTCTTCGCCTATTTTGTATATAAACAGATACAAAATAGCCCAGAACTCACCACGGGGAGGTGGCTCCCATCGAGTTCCATCCCTGCCCACCCATCCACCCAACCATATGAGCAATTTCTAATTTCCTACTTCATAGTCTGATTTGGTATTAAACTTTGACATCTGGCTTCTAGATGCTATCGTTGTACGTATCCAACCATCTCTCTTAGTAAATCCACATACGGCCGACGATGCCTCTGTCACTAATTTGATACATCTTTCAACAGCCTGCGTATGGCAGGGTAACTTCCATAAATCTCCCTCTGGATAGCTGCTAGTTTTAATAAATTCTTCAATTTCTTCATCAGACAGATGCTTCGTCATTGGTGGCTCTGTTACTTTGCACTCTTGCCAATTTATTAAATCAATATATGATTCCGCTTCAAAATTGAACTTGGGAATTTCAAATTTTCTTATCGTGCTATTCAAATTTACAGGAATTTTTTCTCATTCGACCTGCAACTTAATATTTAGATTGATCAGTTTTTCTGTACCCTAATTCTCTTATATGACGACGTGAGTCAAAGATAATCGTTAGTATAATATTTTGAGGTTGGCCATAAAAGCCATTTCGTTGAATTACAGGATCAACCGCAGCTTTAAGTTCTTCACTTAAATATCTTGAATATTGAATTAGCTGCCAAAGGTGAAGAGCTCCAAATGTGCACAATGGTACAGTTTTTACTCAAAACCAAATCTTCACATATACTCGCAGAATATATTCTGTCAACACTTTTAATTTAGGCGGGGGATTTCTTACCGCAATGTAAGCCCGCAAGATATGATTTACTGTTGTTAGCCATCTTGCGTGAGATAACTTACCAGGAGATTTATTAGATGGACAGTTTCCAGTAGATATGGCAGTGCAAATCTCGTATAAATATTTTTGATCGCTACTTAATTCTTTTAAATTTACCTCAGGCAAATTAACTTTGATTTTTTCGTAGCACACGACAGGTAATCGCTCACATGTTTCAATAAGTTTGCCGATAGAACCCGAGAATGATAATGGTCCTGTGGTATTTCCATCCAGATGTCGAACCAAATGTCGCAATGGCAACTCGTTTGCATGTAGTTGACATATTAGCCATTGCAAAGGTCGTTTAAGATGTAATTCCAACAAATGTATTACACCACCGTGAGGCCCAGTGTTAATGACAGTACCATCGCAGCTAACCGCAACTAACTCGCTAACTAATACTTCATTTTCGGTTAAATATTTTAGAATCGTTGAAGCTATGGTCTTTGCAGTACCGTTTTCAGGTGTTACGTGTCCTATATAGTCGCTACCTGGTTCCTTTAATAACACTATATGTTCTTCGACAATGATTTTCCTAGATGACGATTCACCCTGTTTTTTTAATGTGAAGAGTTCTATCTTTGCGTCCATCAAAATAGAGAGCTTGAAGACTAGTACCATCTTTTATTATATTTTTTTGTAAATCACGTCGTTGCCTTTTCCTTTGTCGATTTAATTTGGACTTGTCTATTACATAAGATTGATCAATTTTGGAATCCAACATCTTCCAGAACTGCACTGGCGATCATTGCTCCTTTTCTACTTGATAATCCAGTTCGGTCTATTGCTTTTGTTAAGGCAGGAAAGTCGAGGGTTATACCCGTAGAAGTTGACGGCTCTGGTTCGAAGTCTGGATCACAGTCTGGTTCGCTTTGCACTGATATATCTGATAGATTGCCTTGTTCAATTTTTTTTTCAGATACATTACCCGAAATGTTTTGTTGACTTTTGTCCTCCGGAATATTACGCGAGAGGTCCCTGCTTTTTCTTTTTTGTTTTTGCTGCAAAATTTTACTTGTTTTGGCATCTACTTGCACTATAGACATTAATCGTGTAGTTCTCTGGTCGTTTAGGAAAGCTTTTTCCATTTTTGGAACTTTGTATGACTTCTCACAAATACACAAGTTAAAATCGGTACATTTGCACTTTGAAATATCAAAGAGTTTAGTATTAGACTGTAGTATTACCTGGCGGGGAGGCTTAACGTTGTTTAAATTGAATAAAAATTTTTGTGGGTGTGTTTGAAGCTATTTTTAGTTGTTTGAAGCAGCAGTCTTTAATATTATAATTTTTTTTTTAATTTTTTTTAGGGGTCGGGCAGGGGGGGGGTAAAATAATAAAATTAAAAAAAGTAAAAAATTGGTATTCATTATGGACCATTTGGCAACTTTTTTTACTACAGGCATAAAAAACCTAGAGAACCGACCCACCCTAATGGGGATTATGATTGTGCTAGGATATTGCTTTAATTAATTTTTTCTTAATTTATATTCAGTTACCTTCAATATTTTGTTCCCTCAATAGGGTAACATTAAGTTTTTTTTATATAACCCTGCTACGAGGCAATTAGCCAACACGATTTGTTTATAATAGTAGGAAAGCCTGCGATGCTAAATTTGCAATTACTAAAGCATCATGGAGACCTATTGGATTAAGAGGATTAAGTCCTAAAATGAAAAAAAGTTTGTGTTAATATGAAAAACTTAACTAAACGTTAGCTAAGTTACTACCTTTTGTTGAGTTTATTATTTTAGATGAAATGTTTAGGAATGATGTGGCGGAATTCGGCGACAGGAAATTTAAGACGTTACGAGATAAATTATCTATATTAAAATCAGTATATGGCAGTCACCTTAAGTGTAAAAATAACTTAAAATACCGCTTTTTTTTGGGTAGGTGCAACGTTTTTTTAAATTTGTCTGATATAATTTTTACACCGCAACAAGAAAAAAATTTAAGCCTTAGCCATAAATTCATCAATCAAAGAGACTTTAGCAACTGAATCGGAAAATATACTACAAACCACTGATATATCTAACAAAAATATTTTAAGTGCTCAAATTTTTAGTTTTCTGAATAACTTCCAAAAACGCAACAAAAAACGCAACTTCAATCCTGCCCACTTAAATCCTTTAATCGCTACTAAATTTCTTACCTGGTGACAAAGTTTCTTACCTGATGATTATAAGAAGATGTGATTCTGTAGCTAAGGTTGACACTTTCTTGAGCTCTGGGAACTTTCTTTAGATTCAAAAAGACCCAGCAAATAAATTCTTTACACACGTTAAAAAGGCGTTGGATAAATGTCTGGTCGCGTTACAAGTTTTAAACATTGTATGGTTTCCCGAAAGTTCACAAAAAAACATACAATAGAGGACACAACTGGTCTTGTGTCCTCTGTTGATTCCCCAGTCTACAAGGTATATTCCATGGATTTTGCTAATTCCCTCAAAAATCTTTCCCTGAATAATAAATCCATTTTAATTTTTCTTGATTTAAAGAACCTTTTTCACAGTATACCCCCAGATGAATTAATTACCTTAGTTTAAAAAATGTTGCGCTGTAACTATCCCCCTAAGTTGGTTACTTACAATCTTACTTTCTCAGACTTATATTAAACCAGAATTTTTTCAGATTTAATAATGAAATATATAAGGAAAATCAGGCCTAGCTATGGGGTCATATTTATCACCACTTTAAAGTCACATATTTATGAATAACTTGAAACATAATATAATGACAATTGCAATTACCAATTTTCTTATAATCTATACGTTGATAATATTTTTATTGTATGGGATGGTAGCGAAGATCAACTTGCCGATTTCTTGTTGATTGTAAATTCTTTACAACCGAAAATAGAATTCACTATCGAAAAAGAAACTGAAGGAAAATTATTATTCCTAGACTTACTTTTAACCTGACGAAAATTGTTGAAATTTTTTGTAAATCGAATTTGACGTGTATAGGAAAGACTCAGCCACAGACAACATTATCGAATTTTTCTCCCTTTCAACTCAATAACAACAAATCTTCCAACTCCCCTTTCTCACATAGATTTTCAACATTTAACTCACTTTTGTTCAGGCTATTTAAATTACCACTTAACAAAATAGGTTTCTTTAAGGAGTTAAATACAATCAGACAAATGACTGTTAACAACGGTTTCGCTTTGGACTCTATCAATAAACTTTATTATAAATTCTTTAATAAACACACTCTTACCGATAATTTCATCCATGCACCTAAAACAACCAAGAACTTTAGGGGTCTTTCATTTTTTGGTGAAATCTCACAGGATATAGTCAGGTTTTTGAAGAGTTGAATATCTCGATTGTATTTAGAACGACAAACACCCTAAAGAGAAATATTGTCCAAGTTAAGGACAAAGATTTCTTAGACTTTCGAACTCAGGCGTGTATGCATTGAATGGTAGTTAATGCCCAGCAATTTACTTAAGCCCATCCGAAAGGATTGTTTCCACCAGGGTTTGTGGAAACACCTTAGTCTAATCAAAAAATTTAGAAACTCGGATATAACTGAAACTATATAACTTCCGGCCATGCTTTTTGCATTGAGGACACAACCTTGTTACATCAGTATAAGAAGAATGTTAAACTTGACCTATTCGAGGAAATGGA
Source organism: Anthonomus grandis grandis (assembly GCF_022605725.1). Lineage (NCBI taxonomy): Eukaryota > Metazoa > Arthropoda > Insecta > Coleoptera > Curculionidae > Anthonomus > Anthonomus grandis. Next base: position 5,642,415 of record NC_065567.1, on the reverse strand, counting down.
GATCACTAGAGCCAAAAAAAGCCCGGTTTTGGTTTGTGTGAACCATGTATTTAATTTTGAACCTGGTATTACCGTTCACCAACTATTAGCGTTCACGGTTTATTCAACTCGATTGACCGAGAGGTATAGACCCTTTGTTTGGTCGTTGGTTCTGGTCCTGGTTAGGTCAGAAAACTTTATATTTTTATTTTAATATGACATTGCATCTCTTTTTTACTTTGTTTATATTCTTTTCAGCATTAATTCTTAATGTCTTGACGATTTGGAGAAGTTTGAGGACTACAAACCATCAACATTAAAACAAAATACTTGTAATGGGGCTAAACAGTGTTTTTTCTTGTATTCTCAGATATATAAGTATCAGTAGTCGTAGCGATATATGGTGCATCATTTTTATATTTAATTGAAAGATTTGTTTCACCACTATTGTTCCTTCTATTGAGTTCAGTGACCACCTGTTTGATGCACTCTCTCTGCATCATGGCTAAAACCTTTAATTTTATATGTATGGTTCCCAGGCACCTTTCGTCCAGCCGACAGTATATCCTTAACTATCCTGCTCTCGGAAAACACTACCTTAAGTGGCCGAACATAATTATCTCGTTGCTTTCCCAATCTAATCACCTTGCCCATTTTATCTACAGCCGATTCTTTGTTTATAGATAACAGAAGTTCAGATACCTTTTGCTGATCATCTTGGATTCTGTCTTGAATTTTATTACAATTGGATTCAGGTACATTGTATACTATAATATTGTTAGCCCTCAGTGCTCTATCGTTGACTTCAGTTAAAACAGTATCCATACAAGGTGGCATGTACGAAGAAGCTTCAGACAGCGGAGGCAATATAATCTATTAGCAAAGATACCCTTAATACAATTTATAGGTAATATTATTTATCTCTGGCAAGACAAAACAAAGATGATGGTTAGTATTAAGTAAGCAGACAAAAAAAAACTAATTCTAAGTTATTAAACCGTAAATAACACACTAAAAGCACTCGAAAAAGCTTTAGTTGTACCTACATAAAAGTAAATGGCTCCGCAATAGAATTACGTTATATTTTGTCATCAATGGTTGAAATTTTAACTTTTTTATTGTTTGGAAAAATAAAACCGTTACCTTTATAGGTCTATGATTGGTTCTTGAAAAAATATATTTTGGCCTATTTAGCAACCGTGTTTGGCTTAAAAAACGGGTGGAGGGGTAAAACGAAATTCGCCAAATCTTGATTTGAGATAAACTCAAGAAATCTATATTAATTTTAGTATATTTTTAAAATTTTTGTTTGGTTTGTGTTAGAAAATTTATTTAGAGGAATGCAGGTTAAATTATGAGTATTCAATTCAAGAAATTAACTTTATAAAATGATGAATCTATATTTGGCTTTTGAATAAATAGTTTTTTGAATAAATATTTTGTTTTAATTTTTTTAGGAACTCTCGAGTACTTACTTAAATTTAATTAAAAAAATTAAGAAAATTGGTATACATAATTGGAGTATTTCTTTTGTTGTGTGTCCGAATATCGTTGCCATTAGGTACACTCACAATTATAAAATGATTTTATGAAATCAAATATTTTTGGTATTATGATCATAAGTTTTTTCCTTGTTAACTCACCGGATCTGTATATTTAATTATGATAAACTTAATAAAAAATATTTGTATTCTTTATTACTATTGTATATAAGTGCTTGTATTTTTAAATATTTCCTATATGCATACTAAGTAGTAAGGTACTTGAGGGGAATAAGGCCTAGCTAAGAAAAAAATTGAATAAAGTGAAAGACTGTAATGTTAATATTTAGTTTAATACACCAAAGTGCTTATAAGGTTATATTAATTTTAACAAACTTAAAAAAATAATCTCTAAATAAACTAGAAAACAACAAATAAATATTAAGAAAAATAACGCAAATCGGCCTTATTATCCGATGGCGGTTTAATAAAGCCTATACATAAAAATGGCACAACTCGTTAATTGGGCGAAGTTTAGCAGCCATCGAGACACTCAAAATCATCCATGTCATTAACTGTTAAGCCAACACATTCCTCATGGTACCATTTAAGACATTTGCTGCACTACCTCATATCGGCCTGTCTGTCTTCCTGGCAATACCATTCGGTACTTAACTTTTCCCTGGAGCTTTCAATATCTTTATTTAATTTGGCACGACTTTTGTTTTCCTGGGTAAAAAGATCTCTAGTGACTGGAGTTTCTTTGTAGTTTAGAGCTTTTTTTCGATTTTTTTTAGGTTTTTCATTAGTTTTTACTGGTGTGGGCAAAAGCTCATTAAAAGAAGTGACTTTTATTGTTCGTCTCTTTAATTCAGCAAGAGGGATATGGTCATCAGTCGAATCCGAGTCAGAAGAGTTAAACATTGGAATAGGAAAATTTGCCAGACTTGTTGGATGCCATTCCAGACGGACCAGGTTGAAGAGATTCAGGTGGACGCCTATTTTCTTTGTTGGTATCATCCGGTGCCGGTACGTCTGAGAGAATTGAAGGAGCAAATGCTGTTTCTGGAATTGCCTCGGGATTTAATGGAAACAGACCAGTAGCCTTAAAACCGTTTATATATAACATTTGAAAGTATGATGTTAAAACGTGATTTGGTCAGCTTTTTGTTAGGATTCTGATCCAAGAATAATAATACCTCATTATCCCAATGATGTTCAAATGAACGATATACAGATTTGTCGAGGGGTTGAAGCTCATGTGTTGTATACGATGGGAAACAGTAGAAGTCTATATCAAGTGAACCTCCAACATCAATAATTGACAAATCAAGATGACAAGCTGCACCATCAAAAACTAAGAGGCACCTTCCTGGACTTTTGTAAGTGCTTAAGGAATTCTTTAAAAAGTTCGTTAGTCATGTAGCCTTTACTTGATTTTTCCACTAGAGTTCCTGGTGGCAAATTATCATGTAATTCTGGCTTTAGTCTCTTTCCTTTAAAAATAATCATAGGAGGTATTGGTATTCCAAGGGCATTGACACATCCTGCAATTGTCACACTCTCTGCATATTCTGACGATTGAAAGTGAACACGTTTTACCCCTTTCTTAGCTAAAACGGTTGGCTGGTGGTGAATAGTCAAGCGGCATCCTTTTTCATCCATATTATAAAGTCTTTCAGGGTGATTAATTATATCAAGATCATCATACATTTTCCCTATTTTTGAAAAATGATCATCAACTATAAATTTATTAAGTTTTTGAACCCTAGCTGGATTCATAAACTGTGCTTTTCTTTTAGAAATTACAGGATTTCTCTTCATAAAAGCCTTTAGCCAGTCTTTACCAGCAAGTTTTGAAGTTGTATTAAATTGATGAGAAATTTTATGATCTTCGCAGAATCTGAATGCCAATCGACGAAGGATCCGTGGAGTCACAGGTAGACTTATTTCACTAAATCTTATTATTCTTTTAACGAGATCAGCTTCTTGTTCTTTTTTTAAAATAGATTTACGACCTAGTCTTTTTATTAGGATTCCATTCTGAACATGATTTCTAATGGTTCTTCTGGGAATATTAAACCTTGCCGCAACCCCATATGTACTCAGAGCACCGCGTTGAACAGATCAAACTGCTGATATTAAATCCTCCTCGCACCAAGGTGCTCTTTTAGGAGGCATGATGTTAAAAATCACTGAAAATAAAACGAGAGTAGTTCAAAAGTTTAATAATATGTTAATAAAAACATTAATTTGTCATGAGGATAAAAAGGCCTACATGGAGGGTAATAAGGCCTATAGCTTATTTTTATAGGCCTTATTACCCATCCATGATGAAATATTATGTAAATTTATTTAAATTATGTCGGCTAAATTAATTCTAATAAACTATTGAAATCACAAAATATAAAGTCTAACCAAAATATCTGCAGTTATAAATTAAAAATACAATTATAAATACTAAAAATACTTACGTTTTTGTTCGTTGTATCCTTATAATATCACACGCGGCAACCCGTCGACACAAGTTGTTGGAACTTACTGACGCCCGAAAGCGAGAAACGCGGGTAGTCCGTTCGAATGTCGTTTGTAAATGGACCAATAGGAGACGCGGACCCAACGCAATCGATTTGCGATTAATTTAAAGCGGGTTTTTTGAATATAGGCCTTATTACCTGACAGGCCTTATTATCTGCATGTACCTTAGTAGTAGTAGTAGTAGTAAGGGTGGAGGAGCTAGAGCTCGGCAAGTAGACCTGAACAGTTTCTTTTCGCTAACCCCAGAATCACTCACCGCTTTCACTTCCAACGCGCGGTCTTCACTGAGTCGCCTCATCCTCTTAATAAAGCCTTACACGTTGTCCCAGTCCAGATCTTTAAGACTCCTAGTATGTGGTATAAAGTTTCCTCCCCTATACCGCCATTCGGACAGAGCGGGCTTTCTCATATACCAAAAAGGTGTAAATGCCGGTTTAGACAGTTATGCCCAGTCAGGATTCTCACCAAGTCCCTGGGCAAATGCCCTATCGGGTCTTTGCGAGCAGTCGCCTTTATGGTCTGGTATCATCTCCTTGGCCTGTTTACATCTTTCTGTCCTTACGTGAATTCTTCCTTGTCCTATTAAGTTGGTTTGATTTTATTGTAGCTTACAATATCAAAGTGACATTTGATAAGTTTTTTTTTCTTCTTATTTTGTGTAATAGTTTAGATAGTGCTCAAACAATGTTTGATTATCAAAAATATACACTTTTATATATAGTATAATAGCCTGTTTATATTTAGTAGGGACTTTGAACATATTGCTTGGCAACGTGTTCATTTATATCAAGAACAAAACAAAAAAAATTAAGTATTTTTGCTATTTGGAAACCGTTTTTTCCGAAAAATAATCCGACAACATATATTTAAAATTTTCTGTTGTGAAACCGTAGAGACATTATTTTTCCCCCTTTTCTTGCGTATTCTAACGCACATATAGTGTTCTAATATGCTGTTCCTTATAACATTGACGTCGAGGCCCTTCATCATCACGTAAACGGGTTTCCTGTTTGTTTTTATCTCAGTTGAGTAATAGTTTGCTCGTATTTTAAGTTTTTTTATAATGTTGAAATCATATTTATTGACGAAATATATGGAGCTAATATGCTGACGCCATGCTATATATAATTATTCTATGTTGATACTAATATCATAATTCTAAATATTTATTTTAATTTACTTTGATACATTTAATTATATATTTTAGTAAAAGTAACCATATAAATCTTTTGCACGTTTAATAATTTATGTGCAGAAATTACGACACAGTTTTACCACCAACCGAAACTCTTTATTTTACTCTCTACACGTGTTTCGCTAACGATGTTAGCATCTTCGGGAGGATGCTAACATCGTTAGTATTAATAATTAATTAGTATTTAATAACTATCTCGTAGATTAAAAAAATACTATGTTTAGATAGTGAATAGTAATATATTTGCTAACTTATAAAAATGTTAAAGGTCGTTTTACATCCCATAGAAGTAGCTAGGGAAATAATTTTATAGATTTGCTCCTTCTGAATATACCACTAACACCAATCCTGGCAACAGTTAGAATAATAGTAAATCCTGAAACTACATCCTTACTACAGAAGAAGCTTAGAAAAGATTTATGTAAATAGCAACACCATAATGAATAAGAATACTGACACCCAGGATCTCTGTGCCTGTTGCTGCCTTTTGAAGGTAGCTAGGGATTTGGAGATTATGCTTATTGACAGACCAGCCCCAGATGAGTGATTTTCCTTGGTGCTTTGTCCTTAATTATTTACTGGTCTTTTTAGACCTGACATAATATTTTAATAATAATCCTGGAACATCAGAAAAACCAAATTCGTAATGATCAGCCGCACCAATTTGGACTCAGGGGCGCAAATGGCAGGGTGTAAAGAGAGCGAGGATGTCAACAGATCCGTGTAAGTCGGAACCATCCTTAACTCGCAAATGGAACACGCTGAGTAGATCAGGTTCCTAATCGAAATTGCATGGGCCATCAGGATAAGACCCTTACTTTCCTGTGGTCCCTGAGTTTAGCCACCAAGATGCGGATAGTGAGATGCTACCTTTTCAAAAGCGTCACAGAGTTGGCTTCGATCTTTGAAAAAAAAAGATTGAAGCCAACTCTATGATGTTGCCCTTCTAAAGACCAGAAACTATATACAGGTATGGTTTAGCAATGACCGATGATGGGATGATTTACATGTAGTTGCGTCCCTCTACATAACTATCGGGCACGAACGACTTTGACTGGTACGACAAAAACAAGTTATGGCTTGAAAAGGTGGCTTGATTTTATCTTTAAAATCGAGTCGGGATCATTTTACTTTCGACCGCTGACTGAGCGTAACTAAACTGAACCCCTGAACCCCGTTGGTAGCGAGCGACTAAACCAAAGTAAAGCACCAACGCCAAAAATGATAAAATAGAATTGAATAAATATATTTAAAGTTTTCTCACAGGGTTAAGTATTTACAATTTAACAACTACATATATATATTACAAATGTATAATCATAAGGATTCCTGATATGCTGGTGAACCAGCCAGTGCAAGAACCTCTGGGTAGAGGCAGGCGTTGTTATGGCTTTGAGATGTCAGAGATTGCATCGAGTGGCGGGGTAAGCGGACACCCGTCTCTGAGGCAAGTGCCTTCATACAGGAACTAGACTCACTTTTTGGTGGCCACGTTAGCAAAATGAAATTAATTGAAGATTTAATGAATTTGTATGACATATTCTTTCAATTACTATGGGAATAATAGATTTAAAAAACCCCTTTAGTGTTCTCAGGTACCATAGCGGAAAGAACGGTGTGCCTTAAGGGCCCTCAATAAATTTGACAGCTTGGGAAGCTTATTGCACAGACAGACCGATTGCGCACACACCCAGAGGAACACGCCAATTTGATCTGTCTCGCCAAGAAAGTCTCAGATGAAAAGTAGTGGAAGGTAGGAATGGGAGTTGTTATTACTTAAGTTAGGGTCTTTGGCGAAAGTAAATTGGAAGATGTTTATAAATAGGGCCGTGTATAGAGGGATTGTGGGGGTCGTATCGGTGAGGCTCCTAGTTATTTCAAATGTCTGCACCTTACTGGAGTAGAATCTCTCAGAGATATTTTCGATGAAGTCACTGAGGGATCCACCCCCACAATGTGGTGTAGGTCTCTGATCCTCGTATCCATGGGAGTTGAAATACAATATCTAAGGACTTTATTTTGAATTGTTTGTAGCCCTTTTCTCTAAATATCCGATACGCTTACCCACACCGGTGCTCCGTATGTAAGGGTTGGTCGTATTATAGTTTGATACAGTTTTGATTTATTTTCAGTGCTTAAGGATGACCTGGGAGATATTAGAAGATATAGTTGTTGCTGGATAAGAAAAGTTTTTTGGATAAGGTAGGAGGTGTTGAGGGTAAAAGATAATCTGGGGTCAAACAAGATACCAAGGTATTTTATTTTTTTGCTGGGAAATATAGGAGTATTATTTATTAGGACGGGGTCGACGATTCGGTTATGGGAAAACTTTCAGGAAATGATGGAAAGTTCAGTTTTTTGTGGGTTTACTTTAAGTTTTCAATTTTTGTAATAAGGGATAAGTTTATTGAGGTGTCTTTGGATTAAGGACTTAGCTGCTGGGGTGTAATACGATTGAGCATATATTGCAGTATCATCAGCGAACTGCACTAGTTTTGTAGTGGGAGTTTTGAGGATATCGGAGGTCTATAGGGTGTAAATTTTTGGGAAAAGGGCTGTGGCCAGAGGACTCCTGCAACTAGTTTTTTAGGCTTTGAGACTTTATTTTTGATTTTTATTTGGAAGGTTCGATGGCTTATGAAGGAGTAAATTAGGGATTTAAGATGGGGAGGAAAGTTGACGGAGTTTAAAACTTAACTCTGCATGCCAAACTGAATCGACTGCCCACTCTATGTCAAGGGACAGCACCACGGTGTTCATCTACCTACTGAAGCCATTTAAGGCGTCTTGTACCAATTTGGCAGCTAGGAGAGTGGTGCTATGCCCTGGTCTAAAGCCGAACTGTTCAGCAGGTAACAGCTGTAAGGTCTTGATCGCAGAGTTGATGCCTGTCAGGAGAATCCTCTCGGTCAGCTTGCATAGCGGATTGAGAAGTGGAATTGGGCGGTAAGAACTGGGTAGGGAGGGATTTTTGCCTGGTTTGAGGATTGGGATAATTGTAGCATTTTTTCATTGGTTGGGGAAATGTTTGCAATTATGGCGTTAATTATGTGCATGATTTGTATTATGGCTTTGCGGACCGCTTTTGTCTGGACCGGGTGCTTTGTTATTAGGGAGACCTCAAAGGTATTTTCTTATTACACTGGGGCTAGTTTTATCCCTCAAAACTAAGTACATAAGTTTCCGGAGTAAGGAGATATTTTCTTTCTGAGAATTTCTTGGCAGCGTCTATTATGATTTTATATTCATCTGTGACGTCAGATGCTTGACTGTGGACGGCGGCAAAATGATTTGCTATTGCTTCTGCTTTCTCAGAATTGGTATAATGGTCATTACCATTATAGTGTATGGCTGGCATGCAGTCATGGTTTTTGCGCAGACTCTTTACTACCCTCCACAGTGAGTTGTCACGTGTGGTGAGTCTGTCTAACTTTTGAGTCCAGCAGTTGTTTTTATAGGTTTGTATGTTATGGCGTATCGTGTTTGTAAGATCAGTTATTATTATTAGTTTGTTTGTCTTCGTCTTGTCTATTGTTTTGCCACCTTTTTCCTATGCAATTTTTTAGTGCTATTAGCGATTTAATGTAGTTTGGCAGTTTCTCCTCTTTAGGTTTACAGATGACTATGTTTGTTAGTTCGTTTCATGTTAGTTGTATGTCAGGTTTTTGAATTCTTGCTCTAGTTGCTCAATCATTTCAATCTGACCAGAGATATAAGTTATTTCGTTTAGCTTTTGTCTGTATTTGTTCTAGCCAAAGTTAGTGTAGTTGTACGTTGTTTTGTGTTTTCTCTGGGCTCATCCCAAAAAATACAGGTCGGTAAGTGATCCGAATTCAGTGCATTTTCTGTTCTGAGCTCAGAGAGATTTGTGAGGTTTGTGGAGGAGAAGTTACGACTTTCCCTCGACGCGGCGCAATCACTCCCCACCACTGATACTTGCATTTATTTAATACAGTATTGAATTGCTTAGCCAGCCAGACCTGTACATTCCATAAACCCTAGCTTATTTACAAAAAAGAAATATTGACTATTGAGCAAACGCATCGTTTTTTACTCAACATGTCGTTATTCTTTGTACTTTTCTTTTCTCTCTAACCCGTTACCAGATCCCTTCTCACTCCCTTCCGATGCTTGGCTGAACCTGTTCACGTCTGTAACTAGGTCTGAATAATTGCTGAAGGAGCGGGCCGAAAATACGTATAACGGGTTGGCATACGTATAGAATGTTGGCGGAATAGCCAAGTTGCTTAGACCAAAACATTCTTACGGGGCGCTTAAAATGGGGAGAAAACTAATGTCTCTATGGTTTCCAACTAAAAAAAGATACTTAAGTTTTTTTTGCTTTCTTGTTGGTGTAAATGAACAAGTTGCAAAGAAATATCTTGTTCAAAATCCCTACTGAATATAAAAAATCTATGTTGGGGTATAGAAAACTTATTCACACAAGGTTTATTGTAAATCTGTTGTTAAAGTACTTAGCCCATTGTGATCAGAGTAACCATTGGTTCTAATTAGTTAAGTTCCCTGCTTAAAAGCAAAAGTGAGTGTAAATAAGGTTAAATTAAGTATGCAGAAAGACAGCAAAGATAGTCCATAGTTTAAAACTGCTATAATGAACAGCTGTTCCATAGTCCTGTCTTTGGATCTAATAAGTGAGCAAATTTTGTATTGTATAAGTTCGTTTTATTTATTAAGGTAGTTGGTTTAGCGCCATATAAGCTGCGGTCCTTCGATAAAGATCAAAAGTAAATTCAAATTCAAAAGACTTTTATTACCACTTAAACATTGTACATAGAAAATTACATTTTTTTATTACAAGAATTTACACAATGCTTAGAGTAATGCGGACTGAACTGCGATTATAAAAACAACCGATAACACATACACGAGCTAGCGCGCATGTGCTGCTCAGACCGTTAAAACATACTAACCTAATTACAACTAAAAGAAGAATAAAGACTTTCCCAATTATAATTATTAAGAAAATAAGTCATTAAACCCTAAAAACATATAAAAGATAAAAACAAAAAAAATATAGTGTAATAATTTACTATATCAATTACATTAATATAGGTACCATCTGTGCAATAGACAGAGAGGAGGAAGGGCGGCAAAAAACACGAGCCGAGGCTGGAAAACCAAAAAATGAGTACAGTCCACTAGTTCTCTCGAGTAGAGAGGGACAAAATTAAACAATTGTTTCCCCCTCTATTTAGGGAAGAAGCAGCAGTTCTATCCCGAATAGTTATACAAGGCACACAAATTATACAAGGCATGTTCTGACCATTATTTTGATAGTTATTTAAGTTTATATTTTATAAATCTTCAAAATAAATTATAATATTTAATGAATTTTTCATAATAAAATAAACTTTGGTATGCACTGAACAATGGTCTGATTTTTCTTATAGAAGAGAGCTTCTTAAACTTCCAAAAAACATAAAACAAAAATGACATGACTTGATGACATGAATTTATCTTTGGCAACAATAGAATATACAAAATAAATATATAAAAGATTTTAATTGACATAATTTCAAACTCTGTGTATGTGACTTGTACCAATTTTAAAAATTTTATTCCTCTGATGATAGACGCCCCTGTGTCCGAAACATGTTGGGAATTTTAAACTAGATATAAAATAAACAGGTGGATGGAGAGTGTGGGTTTGTCAATCTACCTTATAAAAAAAAAGCATAATTTGTAATTTGGAGAAAACTGTACTATTTTCGGTTTTCCTTTGACTGAGGTGACTGAGGTAAAAAGTAAAAACAAAAACTCGAAAGCTCGTATTACCTAAACTAAGCCTTGTTATTAATCGTTTCCCCGTAAATTCTATAGATTCTTATTTTTAATTAGCCATTTAAGACTACTTTTTTTAAATTAATATAAAAAAAAATAGATAAACATAATTTAAAGTAATTCAAGAACACACTTACTCCAGGAATACTCTTTTATCTAAAGAACACACTTTTTATTAATAAGTTCAAAACTTTAACCTGACTAGCGGTCACTGTCGTTTAATTGTTTCCAAAGTAACCAACAAACCTGATTGAAATGCGGTCGCTTTTAAAGACACGTGAAATATTTGCAAATGCTTAGAACTCTTTACATGATTTTTACCGATGGAGACTAATCATTTAAAGAAAATAATGAGAGTCAAAGCAAGCAGGTAAAGAAATTCTAAAAAAAATTATACTACCAGGACTTACAATAAAATAACCTAAATTGGATTACAAATGGCGACCTCAAACAAAGTAAACTACTAAAAACCAGAGACTGTAAATAATAAACTAAGTGTAAGTAGAATCCTAAATAAAAAAACTTAACTAATCAACTTAAACTAAAATATTTGAGCATAATAGTATGAAAACTATGAGAATAATAAACGTATTTATATTTTCATAACACGCTAATCTGTCCCCCGAGTAACTAATACCTCTAGGGGCTACCTTATCATGATAAGGCGCTAGGTGGACGATATTCACAATGTTCATCATCGGTGTCGGACGTTGCTAAATCGGGTATACTACGTCGTTGATTCTGGTTAACACATCAAACAAGCCTTCCCAATCCTTCTGGAGCTTTGGTGACTTACCTTTCGTCCTTCGTGAATTATATAAAACCGGTAGAATTCGCTTTTATGTCATAATGTGATATCATTTTGTTTCTTTCTAGGTTAAGTTAATCCCGTGCCTGTTCATGGACAATTTGCAAGTGCTCTTGTAAATAGTCGACGTACTCCTCAAGAATTTCAGTCTTGTCGGGTCTTCCAGTAATAACGTCCGAAGGTAAATGAAGTTCAGCACAAAAAACAACTTTTCGGGCTTTTTCCAGTAGACTTGTGGACAAAAGAACGATATGCCAATAAGAATGGTTGTATACAGTTAGCACAGTGGCTTGCATGGTAAAAAAGTGCGCGATTAAATCTCTCAACTATTCTATCAGACTCGTAGATGGAGTGTAGAGGAGTTGTGCGGGTCTATTGATTCCCAGCAACTGGCATACTTGTTGGAATATTTGTGACTCAAAGTTCCTTCCTTGGTCTGAATGTATGTATCTCTCTGGGGATACCAAATCGGCGTATTCAGTTCTAAAAGAGCACTTCAGCTACTGTGGTAGCTTTTTGGTTTGTAATGGGATAAAACTAGAACCACTTACTAAAGTAATCTGCTGCTTGCTAAAAAAAGGTCCTGCTAAGTCTATGCCCATTAATTCAAAGGGGACACCAACAAGTTACTGCATCATTTTTCTCTGGTTCGGGTTCAACATCTTTATGATAGTAAAAAATTTTTTCTTACTTTTGCCACGGTCTTAACTCCAAAGTATCCTCTTTTCCTCTCCATCCTTTCTCTCCGTCTTTTCCTTTCAAACAAATTTCATTGAGCCTTGTAGGCTTTAAGGTTTAAAGATTTGTGAGAAATGTCTTTCCATTCTGGCTTTAAAATTCATATTTTTATTATTTATTATTCATCATACTCATCTTGGATTAGAAAACTAATTATTATTATTATTATTAGAAAGCTTTTTAATTAATGTTTGTTAGTGGATCGTGGCCAACTTTCGATTGTTTTTACTTTATTTGGATCAGTCTTAAAACCATTCAATTATCAGTCATTTCTTGGTAGGGGATCAACTGTCTTTCTTGGTAATATTCTATAAGTCCTTGTAGCGTTTTATTTTTCTACTCTTATTTTCACTAACGCTCCATTGATATTTCATTAATTTCAATAATTATATTAATAATTTCAGTCAACTTCTCTTATCGATATTTCTTTAAATTCACACTGTCAATGACACATTACTACTGTAACGCATTGCTCTCCTGGTTTTATTATTCATGCTTTCTGTTGACGGTCCGTCACTCTTCTGGTTGGTCTTGATTGATGTTTTCTCTGATTGGATTGACATTTACAGCTCAGGCGAGAGGTGGGGTCGTAACTTATTTAGTCGGTACTGCATCCATTTTTCGAAGACTTGTTCCCGTGTCGCAGGTAGAAGCGCACGTAAAAGGCCAGTTTTTTATTTTCGAAATTTGTGAAGCAGGAAGTGGCCAATATGGCTTATAATTTATAGTCCTTAATCTTGTTCCTTTAGGGAACTGTTTATTTCATAATTCTGGTGCAGGATGCCCAAGATTTTAATGGATAGATAATGAAACTTAAGTAAGGTGAGTGTGTCACATTTTGAACGCCATTCATTTTTATCGACAGTGAATACAATGGCAACCGTTGTTTTAGGGTTTTACTTTTCCGTTTTACTTTTCCGTTTTCCTCTTTATTCTTCTTCAATTGTTGATGGCTACAGGCTGTTGATTTCCCCGGGAAATTGCTGAAAGCGGTGGAACTGGAGCCAGAGTTAGAGCTGGTATTAGAGATTCCTTGTCCGGATAGCTAAGCTACAAGTGGCACACATTTACAGCCTTGAATTTGAAGCCTAACCGTTCATTTCTTGGAGGAATATACAGGCCAGTTTATTCCATTTGTTTAAATATTACTAACCATAGATTTTTCTCATTTATTTAAATTTTTACTAATATATCTTTAATTTCAATTTATTGCTACAAATATTTAATCAATATAATAATTTAATATGTCAAATTCTTATCTATAATTTTAGTTTTTTGTTCAGTATTTTTCAGTACCTTTTTTGGTGGTTAAGTAGATATGACTCGGTTAAGGCTAATATGCCTTAGGTAAAAAGGTTCATGAACTTTCCCCTGCGTAATACAAATATTTACTAAAAACTTTAATAATTGCAATTTATTTTTCAAGTGCTGAAATCTACCTAGTAGCTTAATCATAGTTTGAATGTTACTTTTGACAAACCTATTTTATTTAATCATATCAACATTATTCATATTTTAATTCATAATAAATTATTAACATTTAACAGATTAGAAAATGAGGTGTATACATATCTTTGATGTAAATATAATTTGGTTGTATTGTTAAGATATATTTTTTTTTGCCTCTTTAAATCTACTTCATCCAGAGTCATTTAATTGTTAATTGAAACCTATACCAAGTGTTTTTCTTAGTTTTCTTTCATTTATAAAAAAAAAACTAAGTGGCGCCCTCTTATTTAATAGTTATAATCAAGATTATATTCTTTAATAGCCAGTCATAAGTGAACCTTCGAACAATCCCAAGCCTCCAATAATTCTGAGCTACCGTCTGCAAACTCTTGGCAAAATAGTAACACTGTAAAGTTAACGCCACATCCTTATGTTATAGAACCATCCCAAAAAATGTAAAAATCTCACTTCTTTGAGGAACCTTGTTTAGCTATCGGAATCCTTCGAGGTACTGCATCCTTTATACAAGATGAACTCCAGTTAAAAACTAGACATAATGGTGTAAATAATAAACCAAAGAAGAGTAGAACCCAAAATAAACTTAACTAATCAACTTACACACTCGCACTACGAAACACGATCACTTACCTCTGCTCGAAATATTTATTTTTACCGTATTCAATTACAACTATTTATGAACATTCATTTACAACTATTTAAATCTCGTCGGTAATATTTCAAAATTCACTGCACTGGACTGACAACTCACTTCCAAGGATGATGCGGCTCCTTATGTACATATATACTGGGCAGAACGCTGCTTCGAAAGATTCTCGCTAAGTTACGAGACGTCGTGCGCTGTACTATAGGTGTCATTTCAGAATAACGGAGAATCAGTTTTTAGGTGTTTACAATATCGTTACAATATATTTATTATAATTTTTTGCCCACTCTTTTCTATCTACTAGTCCTAACTACTAGTGAAAAAATCAAAGCAGATATTCATTTAGAAGTGACAAAAGAATGTTAAGAAATAAAATTCCGCATAGGCATAATAAAATAAATTGAAAAATTGGGTTTTTAGCTATAAGTAAGTGTAAAAAGTAAAATCTTATAGATCTTTCTGCTTCATTTCTCCGATAGGGTTTCGCATTTCTGCACACTTTATATAGATTTGTACTCAACCTCAAAATAATCATAAAAAATTTACTTAAATTTACCCTTTATATACTTAAAATATGTCTGATATATTAAAATAACTTTTGGACTTTTTCCTCTCTAAATAGTATTTGCCTATACAAAGTGACCATATCGCATCAACCAAAAAATATTTGTAACTGTCAAAATAAAATTGTATACAGCGAGAGTTCGTAATGTAATCAGGACATCAGTCATGATTATATCAGCGTACATACCGCTGCTATGTGCCTAAAATATTAAATTGCAGCAAAAAAATGTCAAACATGCAGATAACAATCTACAATGATGATAAGGAAATGAAAATACGAGTATGTAGTTGGTATTATTATTTTGTAAGTAACACTTTCTGTATTAAAGCCAGAGTAAATATAGTTTGTTGTATGCTTGAAAATAAAATACCCATTTGTCCCATATACCTGGCTTTAATATTTTTTGTTATTTCGCTGTAATGTATTTTTAATTTTCAAGTGATTTAAATTTGGTGTGTTCGGATTTTATAAATGTATAAAAAATATTGTACCAACTTTACTAAGTATTAAACGAAAACGGATAATTTCCACACCACGTTATTTTAGCAGTTAAAATAAAACGGCTCAAAAAAAAACTACAAAAATTTACTAACGATTTTGGTGGCATTATTTATAATTCTTCTTACATAGGCACATTCTTGTAAAAGATAATTTTTTTTTAATCGTTACTGTGCGTTACATGTTAATGCGCCCTCTAGCAACCGGTTTAGGAAAAATATTGGAATATAATAATGGAAAATAATTGCCTGCCATTTTTCATGGCCTCTTTGAAGATTTTTTTTTCTGAGGGCTATAGGACTAATATTTTCCGAGATACAGCCGGGAGCCATTACTAGTGGGACATCTGGTATATAAGCTTTTTCACATACTCGTATATAATCGGCGACCAGTACTATGAGATCAAAAACAGTAAATATTAATAAAAAGCATCAAAGGCAATGGTATAATTATATGGCCACTTATGGTTAATATAAGTTTAGTTTAAGATAATAATTGTCACATCTTATTCAGCATTTAGAAGTATATATAAAGAGGATGTGAAAGAGGAGTAGTTAGTCATCTTAGCGCAGTCATAAGTAAGCTTTGCAACATTGTAACATAAATTGTATTCTTGTGTTTAATAAATTAATTTTTTTAAAAACACGAGTTGCGATTTATTTATTAAATAAAATTGTAGGTACGTTCGATAAAGTTCTCGTATTTCACATAGAAAATAAATAAATAAGTAAAATTAAATATAGAATGGCAGCGTAACCCTTTACCCTTTCCTACTAAATATATGATAAGGTTTTGTTAAACTCGCTCGATTCCTTCTTGCCTTATATCTATAAATAAGAAACCAATATCCTTAAACAGAGCAATTACCATAAGTGGTAAATGCTAAAAGGAGAATCAAGAAGCCCCTCATAATCATAAGTAGGACTTGTGAGAAAAGCCGATGGATACGAAGTAAATGTATAAATTATTTACTTCCCCCTTTCACCAGAAGACTTCAGAAAGAAAGTGTCCTTTTTTACTCTGGAATGAAAATTGTCACTTACCTCTCATTTTACTGGCTAGAGTCCTGGTCGATTACTTTTAGGTAATAACATCTTTTCACTTCTTGCCATTGATTTTTGCCCTGCACTCGTCGTTTGAAAAAAAGAATTTTCTCGTCAAATTTAGCCTATAGCATTTGAGTTACAGTAATTTTTTTTAATTAGTTAATTTTTTCCATATACTTATAATCATGAATTTGCTTATAAGTCATGGATTTAAGATGTATTTAATTTTAAATTAAATAAATCAAATAAATAAGGCCTTTATTTATACCAAACAGTGTGAATATTATATATATATATATATATATATAGAAATTAAAATTAAAAAGTATCAATTTGTTCTAAATATGCGGGCTGGTGAAGTCTAGAAAATTAATGCTACTCTACTAAACCATATATCTATACCATTTAAAGTAAAATAAAACGAAATAAAAAGTTTTTAAACACAAAAAGAAATAATATAATATCATGTACATATTGATATATATAATTGCGCTAATGTAATAATAATAAATGTCTATTGGTTACCTTTAAAAAGAGAGAATAAATAAGAAAGCTCTTAGTTATTATTGGCGCAGAATGCAGCAATAGTCAAGCATATTTCATCCAAGATGGCCGACGTGAGTAGTTGTCGTAAATGTCGTCGTGGGTTTTCATCAAACTCTAGTTCAGTTGAGTGTAGTTTCTGTAATTCTTGGTTCCATAGGGGCTGTACGGGCCTTTCGGTTTCCAGTTTTAATAAAGTTGTCGCACAAGCTAGGAAGACTGGTTCCCACAATTGGTGTTGTGAAAAATGTGCCGCCGTTAAGGTTAGGTGCCGTGCATCGTTGGCGCCATCCGATCTGTTGAGTGACCCGGATCAGGTTCAAGATCAGCAGGCATCTTTGTCGGGTCGAGTAATGTCTGGTCATTAGTCCGACTTGTTGCCGTCGCCTGCGATCGCCAACAGCGATTTCGTTACGGCCCGTAAACGTGTTTCGCAGCAGTATGCTTCGAACAGCGACTTTTCGAGGTTAGGAGAGAAAATTCAAGATCGTCTAGTAAACAAACAGAATATTGAGATGTCGTATGTTGTTTTGATCATACTAAATATTTTTAATGCTATTAACGATCAGAACACTAAGTTGACATGTGAAATTAAGGCTATTCAGAAAGGCGACCTTGGCTCAGTGGTATCTGAGCTTAGATCTGAGGTCCAAGACCTTAAGTATAAGTTGGATCAATTAAAATCCCAGGGGGTAAGTAAGACTAACATGGCTGCTGAGCAGAAGACCCCTGCAGAGATTTACGAGGAAATGCACGAAGGAGCTTCCAGATCCAAGAATGTTATTTTTTATGATGTGCCTGAGAGTAATGCCGAAGAATCTTGAAGAAGTTCGTTTAGATCACGACAAGAAGTATGTAACTGAGTGCTTTCTAAGACTATATATTACCTGCCCAAGTTTTAAAGCCTATCATCTAGGTAAATTGAACAAAGACAAATTGAGACCTTTAAGAGTGGTTTTCCCTAATAGTGAGCTGGCATCCTCTGTGTTAAAAAATCGTAAATCACTTGATAATTTTCAAATTTTAATAAAAGTAAAAGCTGACCTAACACTTATTCAACGTAGGCAAGTAAAAAATGCTTATAAAGAACTTACTTTTCGCTCACGTACAGAACAGAACTTATGCATACAATATTTTAATGGCATTCCTAAGGTGGTCCAACAAAAGAGGAATAATGTTATTAAGCAAACTCCAAAAAACTAAATGTATACTTTCATAATGCGGGTGGTTTGCGAACTAAAATAGCTGATCTGCGAAATGCTGTCAACAGTTGCATATATGATGTTATAATTTTTGTGGAGTCTTGGCTTAATGAAGATTTTCTCGACTCGGAGTTAAGGTTCACTGACTTCAATATTTTCCGTCAGGATCGAAGTTACACAAATACGGGGAGGCAAAGGGGTGGTGGCACTTTGATTGCTATTCGTAAATGTTTTGAAGTCAGATTATTACAGACCAGTGATTCAACCCTGGAACACATCTTTGTGCTTGTATCATGCAGTGACAAGAATATCATTTTTGGTGCTGTCTACATCCCTCCTGCTTCTCCTTTATCAATTTATGAGGAATTTGCCTCTACATTCATGGATCTTGTGAGTGTTCATACTAGTTGTGATATTCTATTGTGTGGTGATTTTAATCTGCCACATGCGGTATGGAGGAACTCTGTGAATGGACTGCATGTTGAGATGGCTGAGTCTATAACATCTGCAAATGTGCTATGTAGTTGTTGTAACTATCTTAATCTTAAGCAGGTGAATGGCTTGCCAAATTTGATTGGTACATTTCTTGATCTATTTTTTTCAAGTTTGTCAAATGTTGAAGTCATATTCAAGTGTTGAAGTGTTGCTGAGTGGTGTAATAGCAATAGTCTGGAACTGAATGTAAGAAAGTGTGTGTGTATTTCGTTTCGTCATTCTAATAAAATTATTAATTATCAATACACAATCAACAATAACGAACTCAAGTCAGTTGATACAGTTAAAGATTTAGGTGTTCTTTTTGATACCAAGCTAACTTTTTTGCCGCACATTTTGGATATTATTAACAGGAGTATGCGCAGTCTTAGTTTTATCACTAGAAATAATGTACATCTTTCACCTTATTGTTTCAAATTACTTTATTACTCTTTGGTACGTTCCGTGCTTGAGTATGCGTCTGTAATTTGGTCCCCTTATTATGATTCTCATATTGAACGCCTTGAGGCTGTACAAAGAAGATTCTTAAGATCCCTTGATTATAGAGCTGAAGTTAATATTTTTCGTAATTATTACATCGACTATAATGCTTTCAGTGTCCAATTTAATATTCCTAATCTTGAAGTCAGACGGCATTATTCTGATGCTTTAACGTTTTATAAGATCTTAAATGGTTTATATCATTGTTCTACCATCTTGGAAGCAATTCCTTTTAACACCTGTCAAAGAAAGATCAACTTTTCTATGTTTCGTTTACCCTTTCATTCGGCCAACTATGGGTTTTTTTCTCCACTGACTAGGACCTTGCGTTTCTTTAATGAAAATAGTTTGGATCCATTTTCCGGCGGCTTACGGTCATTCAAATCAAAAATAAGTACTTTTTTTTTTAAATTAATTTTATGCATTCGAAATTCATCTGGAAGTGAGTTGAGTAACTTTATTGCATTATAGGCAAAGGACCTAGTACAAAATATTGTACGAAAGCGAGGTATAAAATACTTTGTCTTATGTCTAATATTTACAAAATGTAGGGACGCCGCATTTTAAATATTGTGCAAGATATTAAAATTGCGCTCATCATTGGCTAAAACGAAATTGTATAAATGATATTTCCACCTGTTTTCATACGAAGCCATTTCAAGTCAATAGTTTTATGAGATATATGGTTTTTTAAGTCAAAAATTAAACGAGCACAGGCATTTTGCATGACCTGTATCATATTTCTATGAAGCTCATCAAGCCAACGATAGCATACAAGATTACAATAGTTAAAGACTAAAAGGACAAGCCAATCTGTTAATATTTTTCTGAGTTTAAAATTTGTAAAAAATGCCTATTAGTAAAAAAAAATTTTAATCTCGAAAATGCCCTCCGCCTTAACTACTTTACATGCTCGCTAAATCGTAGTTTTGAATCAACACAAACACCCAGATTGCGAGCTAGATCGACAAACATAGCCTTGCGTACTTGCAGCTTAGTATTGTGTATGTACATGTTCATTTTTGATTTTACGAGTTCAACTCCATTTTTATTTCCAAAAGCCATTAAGTTCGATTTTTTTAAATTTTAATTTAAATTATGTTAATGAGATAACTCGCATGTTAGTTTATGCTCGTTTTTGAAGAGTCAGAAGCCTCAGCAAGTGAATCAGGTTTAAAACATAATATATACAATTGAGTGTTATCAGCATAAGCCACGACATAGCATTTTTTTAAGGAGGTTACAATATCGGAAGTGTAAATAATAAAAAGTAATGACCTCAATACCCAATATGATTTAGATCGGAAGATCTTGGTGGATAGTCAAAAGGTCCTCTTCGACCAATCCATCTGCCTGGAAATATGTCCCTATAGTTTCGAACAGGGAATGTAAAATAGGAAGGCGCACCATCTTGTTGAAAGCAGATTGTTCTATTTGGGATATCAGCTTTTAGCTGCTCTATTCTTTTTCAGAAAACAGCTTCTTGATTTAAAATTATTTCTTCTTGTAAAAACTGTAATGTGTACCTTGCTCCAATAACGGCAATTTTGTCGATCCACTTTTCCATACAGCATATTTTCTGTTTGAACAGTATTGAATTGTCGAAACAGTGGGCTGCCAAGGCAGTTGTGCATATAGGTCTCCTGATGGACCCGTCATGCTCCACTGGGGGTTACCAGAGCCCAACGGCCTTAGAGAAACCGATAAGGCTCTCTGGTCTGAAGGACTTAAAGTTGTTATGCTATAAATAATAGTCCGGCAAGACTAACCGGTTTACAGGGACTATTTCTAGGGAGTTGAGTTTGTTCGACAGTCTTGATTTAAAAGTTCTACAAGAACAACTCCCTAGATCTGATAGGTTCCAGAAACCCTGTTAAATTTAAATGATGAAAAAAAAAGAACCTATCAGGCCGGCTGCGTGGGTTCTCTGTATGGTCAGTTCCCTCAGTCACACTCACTCACTCAGTAGTAAAACACCTTAATTTAATTTAAATAGGGTGTTTAATAAAGTTAACATCTTACTTGGTCAGAGATAATGAGTCAATTAAAGTTGTAAGGCAAACAAAATCTACATGGTAAGTAAATACAATTAAATATACATGATGGTATTAAAAATGTAAACAAAAATAAATAAAAGATATAAGGGCGATGAAATTATCTGCTTTTAGGCTTCAGGGCGAAATCCTCATCACTGCTGGGTCATGGCTGGCGGTTCAAAACTTCATATTTAAGGAGCCCTAAGAGAGATTTCTCAATGGAAACACGGAACAGCAAATAAATTGTCACCAACGGTGAAAACTACTTACGAAGTTTCGAGAGGCATCACTAAAACCACTAAAAACCATCCTGCTTCAAAAAAATATTTGGTTGAAAATGAAGAAACACTAATGAATTTTAGTTTTAGTATTAAATAAAAATGTGCTGGCGGAGAGAGATGATGCTAGATTTACTTCACGACACGAATAATCTCTCTCCGTCACAGCGGACAGCACGGTTCACCTTTGACAGGCGCAGGAGCTGGAAAGACCCCCCCAGATGCGTCGCGGAACTGCTTAAGTAGTAGTCCAAAAGACGTCTGGGCGCAAGACCGGAGATTGAGGAACTTCGCTCGTTACTTTATGGGTTTAGCCGCTATGGGCCCAACCAAAACCCATACATAGATCACTAACAAGCAAACCATAGAGTGCCTAGTAGAAAGTACAAATACGGGCCAAATCGTAATAATTCGCACGCGGCGCCAATTCAATTGCCGTGAAATCTTCTCCATGCACAGCATATTGTAAACAATAACAAAGAATTAAAATGGTGATAATATTGATAGTGGTTCAATGAAAAATATTGGCGAATTCCATTAAGAGTCGAAGGCAATTGTAAATATGGCGAGTGGCACAGTCAGTAGTCTCGTACTCATAAAGTTTTGAAAGAAAAATTTAGAACAAAGTAATTTTTAAATATTTTAACCAAATGAATAAAAGTTAAGATTCTCCAGATCCCGTCTAAAGCGTAATTAATCCTGTAACAAAGTCACTCGGTACACTGAAAGTGTTACCCAGGTATTTGAACCTGGCGCGCGTGAGTGCTGGGCACTCCCCAACGACATGGTCAACGGTTTCATCCTCCGCACAGTACCATCGACATTCCGGGTTGTCCGCAATACCGATAGTATGGAGATGGCTTCTTAAGTGCCAGAGACCGGTTAAAAGACCTGTCACTAGCCGAATTTCGCGTCTTTTTAGGCGTAGTAGATTTTTAGTGAGACAGGCAGAGGACCCACCTATATTTGCTTTGGCCTGTCTCATACCAGGGGACTCAGTCCATCTTCGGTGGGTTCACTTATCCAATTGACGCGAGCGCAATGCATTTGGCAATACCAACTATGGGTTCCGGCCCCATCGGCACATTCGCGGATCCCAGTCTGGCAAGAGAGTCCGCTTCCTCATTACCTGCATGGCCTGCATGGCCAGGTATCCAGACGAGCTGGACCCTGCAGCCAGCCTGCACCAGTTTTTTCAGGACTTTTATGCACTCTAGTACAAGCTTGGAGCTTACCTTTGCGACCGTGATAGCCTTAATGGCAGCTCTGCTGTCCGAGCATATTGATACGACTGTATTGCGGTGTCCGCAGCTTAGTATTTTCTGTCCGCATTTTAATACAGCGAATACTTCGGCCTGGAAGACAGTGGCGTGCTCCCCCAGCGAGTATGCCCTACTGGTATGTGGGATCCCACCACAAAGCCCTGATCCAGCTCTGTTATTCATTCTGGAGCCATCTGTGTACCCGATGGTCCCCCTATTTTGCAACGCAGGTCTGTTGGAATGCTGCCACTCCTCTCTACCTGCAATGTGCGTCACGAATCCCTCGCAGTCCACAGTCACTGAAACCATGCAGTCACTGCCCATCAGAAGGAGAGGACATTCCTGTATGGCCCGTGACCAAATTTTTGCGTGACCGGTCTCGCCAGCACGTAGTTCGCCGAGGACGTATAGCCTGTACGCAGTCCTCATTGCCTCGAATTGCACAACGAGGTCCAGAGGCTCAGCGGTACAGTTGAACAGTATTATTCTGCAGTAGTTCGGTAAATTGGTGGCAAAATTCGATTCTTCTATCTTCATCCTGTTCATTGAGTTCCCGGAGAATTATTAATTAATAGGGTTGAAATTTCTGTGCGTTCAGAACAATTACTATTGATGTCTGCCTCACTTCCAATTCTCGCGCTACTTGTCTAGTGGATTTTCTTAAACTTATAATAACACATTAATTCTGCCATTTTCATTGAGCGCAGATTTACAAGAAAAAGTTAATAATTTTCGAATTTGCTTACAATACCTTGTGATTTCCGTGTTAAATGAGGATACATGTTTCTGAATAAGTCCATGACATCCTTTAGGGTTCTTGTTCTATCTCCGTATTCAATCATCATTCAGATTATTATCTTGTACTTTGTAGTTAAATAGGGCATTGCGATTAAATTTTAAAAAAAGTACTTAAATCTTTAATCAATTATTTGACTTATAATAATCAGTTAAAAATTAAAAGAATATACACTCAAGGCAAGTCTTTTAACAATTTTAAGATGTACTAGTTTTACCGCTTAAACGAATTTGAAATGCTACATTTTATTCAAAATTTATTAAATTGCTTACCTAAGAGACATTTTTACAAAAAAACAATACTCTCAAATGATGTGGTTTTAAAACCTATTAAAACCAAGTGGTTTATAATTTTTAAATAAAAAATTAAGAAATTACATATCTTGGAAACTACAGGTCACAAAAAATTGAAATATTGCAGTTTTGTGTAAGTTGATATTGTGAAAATATAATTTGTTTCATATTTAAAAACTTTATTTAATTTAAAATTACAAAAACTTGCTTTAGTTTCTCATGGGCTTTACTCAGCAAAAATGAGATAAAGGCGGAATTTTTTAAGAACATGAAATAAAATAAAAGAATTTATTAACTCTGTAAAACAAAAGGTCAAAATGTACTTACCGGGGGTAAGACTCCCCCTTGCTCTATTCTCATATGCTCCCATTTTCATATTGATTTTGTTATTTTAGTAATGCAGTACTCTTCTTTCTTCAACTAGTATCACCTAATATAGTAGGAGAGCTACCCTGGATGCCTAACTGTCGCTAAACAGTCTAGCAACCCACCGAACAAATATAGGTGTAACAATAGGTACTACTTGAGACCCTTGTACTTGTATCGGGTTAATCAAGCCGCATATCAGATCCCCTAGCCCAAGCCATAACTCGAAGATATCACGGCCATTTCCTGTAACATGGACAAGGCCACTACCATTCTCTTATCCAATGGAGGGAAGTCCCGCTACTTTTAGTGTAGTCAACAAGCAACATGCTATCCTTGTATCCATTAATTCGACAATTTTTACTCTCTTTACCTAATCTAGGTGACTTAATACACCACACTTCTTTAAGTACTGACAACGCCCGATAATGACTAACTCAAACTTCTTAAGTATCCCCTTATTCCAATGTAGTTTACTGTTATCATCAATTCTAATAGTGAGCATTTTATATATATCAGAACACAGAAATGAATAAATATAGGTTTTATAATTATATTTTTATATTGTGATATGTATTTCAATTTTGGGACACACTCTATAGTATTTTCACAGAAATCGTTAATCACATAAACTTAAAATTTTGCATCTAAGTACAATTTGTTACCCTCTTCAAAAATACGCAAGAAAAAATTATTCTTTAAAAAATCGCCGATGACATATGAAAGGGTGTCAATTTAAACATTTTCAATGCGAATATCTTTTATAGCGAAAAAGTTAGAACTGAAAATTTTGGTACAAATGATATATAGGTAGGGAGAAGAAGCACTATCATATTTAGGTCATGAGGTGGCCAACCCCTTGGGCTCTATACATTCCAACTCATTAATTTTAAATGGCACCAGCACTTTTGTGTTTGAGGAATCATTTTTATAGTGATAATGCTATTCTAGGATATTTGACAATCAAAGTGCATTCCCTTTTAGGTACAAAGAATATTTTTAGCTCCAAATACTCTAAGTATAAAGGGTCAGCTTTTAATTGTCTTAAATAAACATTACCTATTTCAGTTGGTTGAATTGTATTTCAAAGATATTATAAGCGTATAATTTAAGATATAATTAAACGAAGTTTAATTTTTTATTTGTTTATTATTTCGATTAGATATGATTCACATTTTATCTGTAAGAATTAAAATTGTTTTTATTTATGGGTCTAAAAATCGTTGTGCCTTCAGCACTGCTGCTGTATTTTTCAGGAAATCCTGGAAAAAATGTAGGTCACATTTAAGTGAGATAACTGATCATAAAATTTAAAGAAACAGGATCGGTGGTAAACAAAAAAAGTTCCAACGTAAAGTACATAATAAGACCTCCCAAGTACAAGTATTAGAACAATCCTACTATATTTTTTACCAACGCTTAGCGTTAACAGGAACTTTTCATGAATCTGTTCAAAATGTACTTAAATCAGTTTTAAAGCGTGAGACACTATTGAAACGATACATTTTCAGATCGGTGGATTAAAAAAAAGGTCCAATAGAATGGCCGTCAAGATTACCAGATATAAAACATCTCGATTTTCTTCTCTGGGTCACTTAAAAACCGTCATTTTTAAAACACAACCCGATCCTTTGATAAATTTTGGAAACGTATTATAACAGACTGTACATCTATTCCAAGAACAGTGTTTCGAAATGTAAGAAATGAGTTTTAAAATAGATTATTTTTTATTTAGTTTCAAAAATAGAATTAAGTTTTTTTTTATTATTTTTTTTTCATCCTCTGTTTATTTTCCTTAAACAGTGTGCAGAATGAGAAAGAAGAGAGAAGAGAAGAATGTCACTTAAAAAGACCTTTAATTTGAGGTATCTTAAATAGGGTAGTACCTTTTATAATTTAAGGATTGAGGAACATGAAGCCCAAGGGGATGGTTTCAATGTAATAATTCTTTTTCCCTTTACCTATAAAACATTTGTACAAAATTCGGTGAAAACTTTTAATGTATTGAAAGTTCTCAAATTGACACCCTGTATATATTTATTTATTTTTTATGTTATTTATTTATTTTAACGGCACGACAAATTTATAAGAACATAATAAAATACATAATAATAACAATAACAATAAGTGGCAACGAATATAACAATAACCAATAATATAAAAATAATATTTTATAAAATGTAAGTAAGTCAGATCGAGTTCTCCTTGCTTTAAGAGTATCGATTGATGTTAAATATATTCTTTATTATCGTATGGTTAATGAAAATTGTGGTAAATTTTAATGTCAGCCTTGAAGGCTAGGGTCAGGGATACTTTTTAAACGGCTTTAATTGCTTTCACATGTTTAGAATAAAAAGGTAACTATACAGTTGAGACATATTTAAGCCCAGACCGAACAATTAAATAACAGAGCATCTTGAAACAAAAGACAGATAATTTACCAGAGTTACGCACAATAAATTCAAGATTATGCATACCCCTATTGACAATCTCATCATAATAAGGCACATTTGTCAATTTACACCCAAATCTTTAACAGCAGTAGCAGATTTGAGAAAACCAGTATTTACTGACCATAAAAAAAACACTATCAACATCAGCTTATAAAAGTTGCGCGTCAATTGCGCATTTTATCACCTTGTACCATTTGAGGTCGTCTGTAAATAATAAAAATGTCGAGTGACGTATAACACAACAAAGGTCATTAATAAATAGAATGTATCAATGGGCCCTATATGGGACCCTAAGGTCCACCGGAAAAAACTTGAATTACTTCAGAAATGATGTTATTTATACGCACCAATTGAATACCATTCGACAAAAATCCATCACTCCACTTCTTCAAAAGCCTATCACCCAGACACACCGCACGCAACTTCTGAATGAGATGTCCATGGCTCACTCTGTCAAATGCCTTCTAGAAGTCAGTGTAAATACTGTCCACCTGATTACGACTCCCAAAAGCATCCAACAAGTACTGCTGATATATAAGCAAATTAGTTACGGTAGATTTACCCTTGGAGGAACCGTGTTGCTGATATATAATTATGGTCCTACTATACCATAGCAACTCTCTGGCAAAAACGCTGTTAATAATTTGGGTATTTTAGACTGAATGCTTATACCTCTGTAGTTGGCAACGTCATTTCTATCCCCACTCTTACATACCGGAGTCAAGAAACTTGTTTTCCAGTAATCTGGAAAACAAAAAACAAAACAAATAATGTAGAGGTTTGGTTAGGAAACACACATAATTTTTTAGCAAGTCTGATGGTATGCCATCAGGTCCATAAAAAATTTAGTTTTGAGGCCGTCAATCGCTTTGAAAACATCATCAAGAAATATGTTAATAGAATTAAAATTAGGATTGTAACCAAAATTATAATTGGGGACTATACCTTCGTCTTTTTTGTAAGTTGCTGAAAAGTGACGAGCAAACAAATTAACTATATCCTGACCACCTTAAGCAAATGTGCGATTTAGGTCCATGCTATTTGGATAGGAATTGGATCTTCGTAAATTGTTTACATGTTTCCAAAAGTTATTTGAATTTTCAGCTATATCATGATTCATTTTAACAATGTAGGATTTACAGCAATTATCGCTGATAACCTGGCACGTACTTCTTAAAATGTAAATTACCATGTAATCCACTCCAAGTTTGTAAGTTTTATTGCAATTAGCGGCGGCTGTTCATTGCAAAATGTCTGCACATAACTTGCCCTCAGCAATGAACTGAAGTAGCATCTGGTAAATGAAAGTCATCACAAACCAACATTTCATATTCCGGATAAGTACAGGCTATAACGAACATATTTTGAGCAAAACCCGCAGGCGGAATATAAACTGCATCTAGACCAATCTTTTTATTACCATAAGATATTTGCATAAATAAGTGGTTAACTGCGTTATTGTTTACTTTAATTTCACTAGCCTTAATACACATTCTCAATGCTACCATTGTACCACCACCTCTGGCCTTCCCTCTTATGGTCGGATTACGATTATTCTTAAAGACGTTAAAGTCTTGAAATCCCAATTCAGCAACAGTAATATCAGCATTAAGCAATGATTCAACAAACATTAAAATATCATAAACGCAGAGACGCAGTGTTAACATAGAGTTAATACTGCGTCACAATTCAGTAATTTTTATGCGAACACACATTTTTTGAGTGCCCTTGGCATTCCGTTAACATAAAGAATACACAAGTTTTCTTCAGTTGCAGACCTGACTTCGAGTTCATCATATGCTCCTTTAATTTCATGGCACTGCAAAACAGTTGAATCTGCTTTTATATGGATTTCGCAGTTGTTTAAAATATCTTTTTTCTTTGAATATAGCGATCTAATAATTGGATTAAAACGAGATACTTTAAAAAGTCTTATTTTATTGTTAGCATGCCTACCCAAACGAATGCTTTGAAATTGTCGTACTATACGTTTATTTTGGTTAGACAGTTTTTAATCTTTTTCCCTTATAGGATCGGGACGATCATGGATCAGCTGTTTCAATGTCAATAACTTCTTCTTCATAAGCGATTGAAGATTTTAATTGTTGCAGCTCTGCAACTCGATTGCTAGCATACGGTTCTGCTTAGTAAAAGCACTGAAAATTTGTAAATTATTGCTACATCTCCCATACCAATACTTTGTTTAATAACTAACTAACTTAACTAGAATTTTAGTCCCTGTAGTAACATTTTATTGCATTTGTGTATTTTCCCTTACAATTGCAAACATTTTTCATGTAGCATGTGCTATACCTCCAAAACCCTTATTCTCATTCAAAATTTAAAAATTAAAAAAAGATCATAAAGAAAAGGAATGATAAAATAATTTTTAAAGCGTTTTATTCTATCCAAAACAAAGCTTCGTAAACTAAAAAATACTTTTATTTCAGCAAATGTTCGAAATGTTCGTTAGTCAACTGACATTAGCCTAATCTACAAATTCCTGCTACATATTTTGAAGCATTTCAGGCATTATTCGACGAAGATGCAGACGCGCTAATCAGTAATAAGGAGAGTGCGTTCTTTGTTGCGGAAGCTTTTTATGAAAACCGCCGTGATCTCCGGTGCTCTATGTATTAGTAGAGCACTCGACTTTAGGAGATTATCGGACGGCACTTACTTCACCCGCATGGTTGCTGGCTATAACAAAAACACTGGTTTTTGGTCATGGATGGTCTTTTGAATTGTGTCAAGTAGTAAATTACGATTTGGTGATATGACGTATAGGGGTCAAAAAAATATGCTTAGCAAATGGCTAAAGCAAAAGATACTAGAATATACTTTCATATTAGAAACAGTAAGATCAGCTTGGTGTAGCGTTAAACGTCCTGCCGGGACTCTGCCAGATCTTCCTCTGTGTATTACTCTGGCATTGTACGTAAGGATAAAAAACGGGGATCTGCAAAGAAGGTCTGAAAACAGGGGTCTAGCAGCCAAGATAGCAGTTTAAACTAAGTTAATTATATACTTATAAGGTCGAATTGCCTAGAAAGGATAAATGACGATGACTATTGATAAGGGATACTGTGATGATACGCTGGTCCTCCCAAAATTTCTACTACCACATCAAAATTAGGCAAAACAGAGTACATCAGCTCAGCGATATAAAGGAGTAATATGAGTTATTCGAACCGAAAATTTATTGGTAGGTTATACATTGCTAATACATGGCCAATTTTGAAAAGGAAACCAAAATATACCCAAAATATAAATAATAGAAAGAACTAGAAGACTTGATTAAGTCTTTATTATCTGAATTGATTAATTCAGTACAATAATGTACTAAATGGTGAAAACTTGCTAGCTCACCTATAGGAAAAACAAAATTAAATTCCTTCGGCGTTAATATTTGCAGGTATTATTAAAATTGGTTATATCGCACTTTTTCACAACGGGAGAAATAGATATATACTTGGCTATCGCCTTTTAGGATAATGTTGCATTTGCCAGAACAAGAGACTGGACGTCTTTGAACCACATTGGAAGTTTTTGGATCTAGAATTTCCACTAGTTTCGGGCTTATCAAGAACTCTTTAGTTAGGGACCTTCTTTGCCTCATAGCTCTTAACTCTGTTATTATACCTGTTTAACTTCCTCATTATTATTCTTATAATCTTGCCAAGGTCTCCTGAAGCTCTTCCACGAAATTGTTAGGCACCGATTGGATTCGTTTAGCCAACTGTTGCTCATATTTTCTAAATCTTTAGCGACCCCTTTGAGCTGCTAAACTTATGGATTTTTTGGTTTTGTTAATAAGAAGTAATTTCTTCTTGGGCTAGTTCTAAGATGCTGCCCTTTTTAGCATTTTGCTGTCTTTTAAAGCGATTTTGACGGCACCCTGAAATACGTTATTAAATTAATTAGTTAAAGGTTGATTTTGTATTCACTCGAGTTTTGAGTTGATATACTTTATACTTGGGTTACTGAACAGATGGAGTGGTCACGTGATCGTTCTGCGCCGAAGGTGTCGCCTAGAGCCTCGATAGGATTCATGACTTGGGGTTTTATTTAATTTTATTAGTCGAGCGGCTTTAGATCGTTTTGGTTGAATTTTCTGCTATTCGAATATTTGAATCTTCGCAATATTGAAAAGTTAAGATTGTATTTATTTTTTTGTTAATTTGTTTGTTAACAAATAATGGCTGACGCGCCACGTACATTGTCACCCCCGAAGAAAAGAGTACGAAAACATTTGACCATTGCGGAAAAGGAAGTGATTATGAACATATATAAAACATGTGATAACGAGCATCCAGCATACAACAAAGTGCAAAAAGTCCAGTTTACAGCAGAAGCAGCAGGTAATAAATATTTTTAATATACAGTGTGTCCCAGGATGAGCGAATTTATACGTGAAAATGACAAAAAATGTTGTGGTTAAAATTTAACCATTTGGCATCCAGCCCTGCTTGATTAAAAAATAAAATTTAGCATATTATTATTTTTTTTAAATCAAGCTTGCCTTGATACGAACATTTTTAAAATTTTATAATTAGGTAAAGTGGAGGGTAAACTAGTAATTCTAGGCAAGATATAAAAAAAGTTTATAAGAAAAGGTTGTTTAGAATGCAAAATTATGCCCGAATACCGCATTTCATAACCATAGACCTACTTTGATTTTTACGTTTTGCGTACCAATGAATTTTTTTATTCATATTTAATTATTAGAGATTGAAATTTGTAAAAATCATAGTAGGCCTATGGTTATGAAATTCGGTATTCGGGCATAATTTTGCATTCTAAACAACTTTTTCTTATAAACTTTTTTTACATCATGCCTAGAAATACTATTTTAAAAAATTAAAATATGCTAAATTTCATTTTTTAATCAAGCAGGGCTAACGTCAAATACTTTAAAATAAGTAGGGATAATTCTCCTCGTCTAAATCTGCCAAGGTTGCATCGATGGGCGGGCCTATATTTCGCGCACATCATTTACTCCATCTGTTCGGTAATCCGACTATAGTCATATGACATACAGAATCGGATAGTGACGACAGATAGTGATAGTTCTTGTCCCGGCACAGATTTTCTTAAAATCAGAAATAGACAGTTTTGTACAGTTTACATGCGCCTAGTTGGTACACGAACTGCATTCTATTGCACGCGATTTTGGAAAATTTTGTTTGTACATTTTGCGCATACTGATTGAGACCCCATGCTGAACCTAGACATTTTGCTAGCAAGGCGGCAACACCGCAAATTGATATGAGCAGCAAACAGTGTTTTTGACCTAATCGGGTATTAAAATATTGTATTTACTTACAGGTCTTTAGCGGGGTTTCAATGTAATAAAAGACTACAGCTAATTATTCTACAGTTTTAAAAACCATATAAAATCATTTAAACAAATCAAATAAAAATCAAAACACTGCTTTCGTATTACGTTACCAATTTACTGAATATAAATTTTTACTTTGCCATTAGCTTAACATTGATAGGCAAAAATTCAACGTGTCGGGGATAACGGAAAACAAGGGAGATATTAGGAGTAGATAATAATAATGGCGCGTTCCGATAACATAAACCTATTTCCCTCGGGAAAATAGTATGCATAACATGGTCCTATCTATAAGGCTTACACAATGCACGTAGTTATTAGTCTTCCAGTGTTGAAAAACCTATTTAATAACAGTATTTTTTCATGAAACAACTAAATAATAATCTAAATATTATACAGGGTGTCCCGAAATTAGATATCAAAATTTGAAACACATCTTTTACGCAAAATAAGATTAAAATTTCATATAAATTAAGGTCCAAAACGTGTTGGTTTTTAAAATATATAGTGTTCAAGATGAAGAAGTGATGGTGGTTTTTTTGTAAATATTTTCAAAACACGTAAAGATTTAAAATTTGGTACAGTGCCTAAACTTCTTATGCTTTATTTAACGAACTAAACACAGGGAAGGTGTAGGAACAATTGTTTCTTAATTTTGCGTGATTCGGGCTAGAGAATTTTAAAATCTGAAGTTTTTGAAAAGTAAATAAGTCTTGTCGCATCTTGCTAGAATAAAGAAAGGGTGTTATAGAATGGCGTAGGAATAGCCAACCGAATAATTGACAAAAAAGGAGGTTGCGGGATTATTAAGCGTTATCATTTCAAAATCAGTCCATCTAGAAATTCTAATCAATGACTATAGAGCATGTGGTTTTTTTCCATGCAATCCCAACAAAATTGACTTTAGCACATCAAAAAAAAATTGTATTTTAATACTCAAAATAACAACAAAAACGCTATAACCTTATTAGCAAATTTATAGAAATTATGGGCCCGAAAAAAATTGATTTGTACACAAAAAATGTTGATGATGTTTTTGATACAAGTGAGGATTAACTATGTCTGAATTATAGAAGAAATATTCAAATAAAAGTAAAGCCAAAGCCGAAACAGAGGTTACTGAAATAAATAACGTATTTAGAAATATAGAAACAGAAACTAATTTACACAAAAAATAATTTGTCTTATTTTGTCTGAAATGGTTATCCAGACTTTGGCTTTTATTATAGAACAAGAATTAGATTGGCATAAAATCATGATAGATCATTCTAAAAAAAAATAATAGGCAAACCTAAAGATGTTTGATATATAACCCCGAACAAAGTCTTTAAAAATTTTTAACAGAAAATGTCAATGAGATCGTCATCGATGATCCCAAAAAAATTAATAAAACAAATATTCCTTTAGATATTTCTAATGATTTAATTAAAGATTTTGCAGGAAACAGGAATAAGTCACATAA
Source organism: Anthonomus grandis grandis (assembly GCF_022605725.1). NCBI lineage: Eukaryota > Metazoa > Arthropoda > Insecta > Coleoptera > Curculionidae > Anthonomus > Anthonomus grandis. The sequence continues at coordinate 5,608,645 of NC_065567.1, read as the reverse complement.
AAGTACTAAGGTACCTGCGGCATATAAAGCCCGGCGGTCAATAAGGCCCACTGATCATATCTTTAATATTTAAAACTATAACCCAAATCTGCCAACGCCAAATTACTCCCCTCCTTAGATATACCACATATTACTATAACGAACTCAAAGGAAGCAGTGTTGCCAGAGGTACCATAAATATGGAATTGTACCATAATTTTGCAAAATTTTTTGCTTGCTCCATAATTTGTACCATAATCAGAAATGTACCATAGTTGTACCATAATTTTGTTTTTTTTTGGGTTTTATACATTTCTATGATTATTTTTTAAATTAATATGATATGAACAATTTCGCAGTAAAATGCACATGATATGAAATGTACATGAAAAATCCCACGAAACACAAAACTACATTAAGACACAACCCTTCTAAACGTCAACAATCTGTCATTTGTTTTTATTATTTGGGGTTAAGTTGTTTTGTTATTATTTTTGTTTGCTTAAATAAAGCTTCAATAATTATTATAAGATTATGACCTCCAACTCCGGCTTAAAACGAAAACATAAATATTTCTGATTCTGAATCCGAAGATGAAAATAGTGAACGAAACTTAAAACAAGTTAAGTTTGGAAATAAAAATAGACGAGCAAATAGACCCCAAAGCTATCGAAAGGATTGGAAATTAGATAAGTCGTTTGAGGGTTGGTTAAAATTACAAATACAAATATTACAATATACAAATTTGTATATGTATTTATGTTAATGTTTATCTATTTTTAATTTAGATTTTGAGTGCAATGTTTTGTTCATTTTTCAATAAATTACTATCTTTGTTAAAAAAGTATTTTATTTCTACTAGAAATCGTTCTTTTAATTAAAAGAAATGATCAGAATAGGAAATTTAATTAAATTCATAATCCATTATCAACAAAATGTAACACATTTTATAAGTTTGGCGACGGCGCGACTGTGACGTGACGTCATACATAGGAAAAGGTTGTGTACTGACAGAATTGTATGATTGTACCATAATTTTGTACAAAATTCCATAATTTCGGCCAGCATGTACCATAATTCTCACCCAATCATCTGGCAACACTGAAAGGAAGCAGCACGCAGGAACAGTGTTAAATTATCTTCGGAGTTGATGTGTCGCAATTGTCCGTTTTATAATTCTCGTGTGCCACATTTTCGTAAATTTTTTTGACTTAACGAACTTTTTGGTTCTACTGTTTGGGTTTCTTACATTCTCTGTTTCACAGAGCATCTTTTGATGTAAAAATCTAGTCAAAAAGATAAATAGGTTTTTAATTATTTAGATTTTAAATAAAAATTGCCAATTCGGATATTAAGGCCCACCGAATAAATGGTGGGCCTTATTAAACCACAAGGTTTCTATCTTTAATTTCTCTCCAGAAGGATACCTAAAAGGCCAGGAGAAAGAACAAAACGTGCAATATGGACGTCAGAGCAACTTTAGTCTGCCATAAATGCCATACAAACTCAAACCATGTCACAAAGACAAGCCGCAGAACATTACAAAATTATGAGAAGAACCCTACGGAACCACATACAATCTGGAAACGCTATAAAAAAGATGGGTAGATCTAGCATTTTAACAGAAAATCAGGAAAATCAATTTTCGGAAAGAATCATTCGTTTGTGTGAAATTGGCATGCCTTTAACTCCTCTGTTAGTGAGACGATTGGCTTTTAAATTCTGTGTCGACAATAACATTAAACACCCGTTTCGCACGTCTAAAGGTGTAGCTGGAACAGATTGGCTTTACGGGTTCTTGAAGCGCAACCCACATCTTGCTAGACAGAAAGCTCAACTTATGAATCCTGGGAGAGCTCAAAAGCTCAATAAATTCATAGTAAATGATTATTTTGCCAAGCTCTCTGATATTTACAGAGAAATGAATATTTAACAGAATCCCCAAAATCTCTTTAATATTGATGAAAAGGATTGCAGGTTGACCATCCACCACCAGCAACAAATTATTGGGAAAAGAGGTGCCAAGCGCATCCATCTCGTGGCACCTGAACATGCCGAGAACGTGACCATTGCAGGATGCTGCAATACTTTGGGGAATTTTATACCTCCTATGATCATATTTAAGGGCAAAAGATTAAAGCCTGAATGGCAAGATGGTCTGCTACCGGGTTCCCTTGTGAAAACGGCGGAGAAGGGTAATATGACGACAAAACTTTTTATTGCATTTCTACAACATCTATCTCGCTGCAAGAACAACGGACCGGCTGTACTTATCTTTGACGGAGCTTCTAGCCGCCTAGATATTTCAATCGTTGATGCTGCAGATCAAGTGGCACTTAGACTGTTTTGTTTGCTGTCGAATACCACCCACGAGCTCCAACCGTTGGACAAGGCTGTTTATCGCTCGTTCGAGTATCATTGGGATCAGGAGCTTCTTCGATATTGGGATACGCATCCAGACCGACGTCTTAATAAATCAATCAATCAATCAATCAATCAATGCTTTATTGTCAAGAAATTGTTACAATTTGTAGACAAAGCTGTAAAACAAAAAAGACACAAAAATGCAAACAAAACACAATTAAAAAAAGAAAAACAAAACAAAATTTAAAAAAAAATATAAATAAATAAATAGAATAGATTATCTACAATATATACAGATTAATACAATTTAGAAATTGTAAGTAGTCAAAAATATTATTATAAAATATACAATTTAATGTATACAATGTCAAAAAAAAAGATCCTTAAAAAATCTCTCTACGTTAAAAAAAATGTAAAAAATGTTTAAAAAAGTAAAAAATTATAAAAAATCCTAAAATAGCTACAAAAAGCAGTATACCTAAACATGTACAGATAGTAAAAATACATAATCTGCTAGTGCGAAATTTCAAATCAATGATTACAAAAAAAAATCGTTAACTGTGTAAAAAGCTCTCTCCAGTAAGAATGCTTTTAATGCTTTACGAAATGCAAAAAAAGATGTGATGGATTTAATTTCCAATGGCAGATGATTGTGCATTTTTTTTGCATTATATAATATGGAACTTTTGACCAACTCTGAATGTGGGGTAGGCAGGTATAGATCATGTTCCGTGTATCTAAGTAGATAACTATGGGAAGGCCTATCAGATGCTGAACCGTGTTTGCGTATTAGACAAAGGAACTCAAATATGAATAAAGATGGAAAAGTTAATATTTGAAATTTTTTGAAGAAATGCTGGCAATGACTTCTGTATTTAAGTCTCAGTGTATAACGTAAAGCTCTCTTTTGTAGTCTAAAAATACGGTCAAATTGAGTTGCACTACATGTACCCCAGAATGGAAGGGCGTATCGAAGGTGCGATTCAAAAAGGGCAAAATAAACTGTTCTAGAAGTAGACAGGCTAAGCTCCTTAGAAATTGATCTTAACGCAAAACAAGCGGAACTTAATTTTCTTGATAAAAAGTCAATATGTGTGTCCCATTTTAACGAGTTGTCAACAGTTAGCCCTAAAAACTTTACAGAATCAACTTCGTCAATTGTTGCATTACCAAGTACAAAAGATTGCAAGGTATTTTTATAGGACAACATTTTAGTTTTGGAAATGTTGAGACAAAGGAGATTAGAGTCGCACCATGATTTGATAGTAGTTAAGTCACTTGATACGGTTCTATGAAGTTTAGAAATATCCGGATCACTCCAGGTAAAACTAGTATCATCAGCAAATAGACAGACTTTACCGTTAATATTTAGATTAGAAATGTCATTGATGAAGATAAGAAACAAAATAGGGCCAAGTACGGAACCTTGAGGCACTCCACTTTGTATTGGCTTGCAAGAAGACATAGTCGAATCAATTCTCACAGCTTGACTTCTATTACTGAGATACGACTTAAACCATTCAAAAGGCGCTCCTCTGAACCCGTAATATTGCAACTTTTTTAATAAGATGTCATGATTAACACAATCAAAGGCTTTAGAAAAATCACAGAAAATTGTTGCTGTAGGGTGTTGGTTGTTTAAGCTAGAGTATACATTATTAAAAAGAGAAAACATAGCATCATTTGTGCATTTGTTATTTAAAAATCCAAATTGATGGAAAGTAAGTATTTTATATTTTAGCAAAAATGATTGAAGTCTTTTTTTAACCAATCTTTCAATAATTTTTGAAAGTGTGGGAAGAAGAGCAATAGGGCGATAGTTGGAAGACTGATCTTTGTCTCTTCCTTTATGTAGTGGAATTATTATCGCCAACTTAAGGTAGTTAGGAAAAACACCTTTTTGAAAAGACTGATTATTTAGAGTAATAAGATGACATAATGTACATTCGGGCAGATTTGAAAACATTTAGAGAGTAATTCCATCAATTCCAGAAGAGCCTTTGTTTTTGATTTCCCTAATTGAACTGCAAAGCTCTGGTAACACTACGGGCGTAAAGAAGAAGCTGTGGAAATTCTCATTTGCAATGGGAAGATATGAAAGTGGATCATGGGAAGGAGTTATGGTACTCATTAAATTATTTGCCACATTTACAAAATAATCATTAAGGTTTTCAGATGAAGTGGAGATAGTATTCGACAAAGAAGGCTTATTTCTCAAAGCATTAACAATCGACCATGTTTCCTTAGCCACATTTTTAGATTTAGCCAGTCTCCTATTATAGTAAATATCCTTGCCGGCTTTTAAAGTTCTCTGATAAATCTTTTTGTAAAGTCTTACGTACTCATGAAAAAAAGCGCTGTCTGAAAATTGCACACCAATTTTGAAGTCGGAATGTGCAGTGTCCTTGGTTTTTAGCATTGGGAAACATCGAATAAAGTCCGTCGTTCCCAGTTTTTCTTTGATAAAGTGTGCAAGCTGATTTCCGGTATACGGAAGTGGGATATTTGATACAACCACGTAATGCCATTCATCTTTGTTCATTGTGTTGTCCTTCGGTGACGTCGGAACCTCCGGGTCTGGTTTTTCTGTATGATCAGTCTGGCAGGCTATCGTCCTTTTAGTTACAGGTTGGTAACTTTTAACATTATATTTTTCTTTAGCTAATTGTTCTATGGTGCGAGCCATTTGTTTAACATCTTTCCTCAGATTCACTACTTCACTTTTTAACTCTTCATTGGAAGAATCATGGACCTGTACCTTTACCGTCTCACCATGGTTGTCCATAAGAATTGATGACAGGTTGAAAATTTCCTGTTTCATATCTCTGATTGAATGGAAAAGAGATTCTTGTCCATTTTCAGAGACAGTATGGAGGCGATGAATGTCATCAAATAAAATCCGCTTTGGTTATATTTTTTCCTGTCGTCTAATGTATGACTCCCAAAAATATAGTCAATGGATTTAGAGCCACTGGTATGTTTCCACTGGATCCAAGTGTCATACCTGAATCAGCGTTTGCCCCATCGTTAGCAACTCAACGTCCTCCAGAAAATATTGAACAGCCTCAGCTGGAAATTAACATAATTCCGGAACCAACAAATGTTACCGTTGTGAGCACTATCAATAATCTGTCACGTGACTATGACTCAGATGACTCCGAAGATCACATGCCTTTAACTATGCTAAAGGAGATGATAAGAAATTCCAAAATAACCAAAAACCCACAAGCTACTACTAACACTACCTCTACTCAAAACATTAATAATGACCATCTTAATAAATCTTTTAAAGAATTACTACCAACCCCTGAACTTTTCGAAAGAAAAACTAGCATAGCAAGGAAGAAATCACTTAACTACATACAAGTACAGGGCACAAGCAGTGACTAAAGATCTTTTTGCATCAGTTACCAAACCCACCACAAAGTCATCCAAAATATCTGCTTCTAAGGAGCCGATACCGTCATCTTCAAAAGGTATTGGAAGAAGGACTTTAGAAGTAAATCCTTCAATTACGGACTGGTTTTGGTTTGTTTCCCAGACACAAGATAAAATCGACACGAGACAGTGCATAGCGTGCGGGACTTGGTGTCACGAGGCGTGTGTTGGCTTCTCACAAGATGATGATGACTCAAGATGATGATCGCAATTTTAGTGGTCAAATTTGTTTCTTGGTTAGAAATGTATTTTTTACTTTTATATTTTTATTATTTGATGAGCCTTTTTAACCGACATTATTAATTTAATGGGGCCTTATTTACCGAACAGTCGGATAATAAGGCTCACTTTCATATTTTTTTACAAAGCTTGTCAAAAGTCTAATCAAAAAAATAATAAACTTTTTAATTAATGTATTATTTTGTTAAAAAGGCTTCATATTTTCAATATTTGGAGTGTCCTGTTTTTGTTTAAATTAAAGTGTTTTTGTTAACACAATAAAGTATTTTTTCCTTAGCTGGGCCTTATTTGCCGCAGGTACCTTATATGGAGATTAATATTTATACTACCCCAATACGCCCTAAAAAAGAGGAAAAAAACTTCGGAAAATGTGTCCTTTATATTATCCTCAACGTCTTGGAAAAAATTTCATGATGATAAAGAACTCAAGAAACAGATTAAGATGACCTAAAAGGAAAAAAAGGAATTCAAAGAAAACATCAATATACAGGAAAAACTTAATGAAAAGGAACACAAAAAGAAAGAAAAAGCAGTAAAGAAAATTATCAAACATCATTAAATAACTTTAGTAACAAGAAAAAATTTTACAACCCATCTAAAATAAATAATTGTTGATAAATTATTAAATAACTTATTGTCACATCATATACTAGAACCGCAGCCAGAGGAAGAAAAACTTCAACGTCTCACGAGAAAATTACAATTTTAAGTTATAATAGCTGGTGATCATTCTGATGGTCAAGAAAAGTTTTATGAAGAAGATGATCCAATGAAAGGCGAAAATAAGATAATATTTGTCAAATATATTTTAAATTTTGGAATTTGTTTTTACACATGCAATATGACCTTTTCGAAGGCAAGTGTTCAGTGCAATAACTGCAGTAAAACCTACTACAGATCACCCCACTTGCCTAAAAAACCATAACATGTACAAATCAATCTCAGATGTGTTTACATATCAAACATGTTTTAAACAACTAAAAAATCTATAAAATGTTTTTTAGTTGTTTAAGGCAAGTTTATTTAAAAGTTTTAAATAAATTTAAATAAATTTAAAGGGCCAATAATTATACCGTTTCCCCAATCTAATGTAAAAATCATTCTGCCTCAATTAATTTTTAATGTTGTCGACTAGAAATAACGATAGTAACTCCCACTAGCACCGTATTTATGACTCTTATATATGCAGTGCATTTATTTTAAAACGAACCACATTTATTAATTTCTTAAAAAAAATACGTCAATTTAGATATAAATAGGAGAATGTTTATATTGGGGCATTTATACTTGACAAAATTCTGTCAATCACCTTCTGACCTGCAACAAGCCTCCCTTTGATATGTTAAATGGGAACCGACATCGTGTGACATATCATTGTAGGCAGCATAAGAATTCAACAGTGTCAGTATTCAACAGTGTCAAAAGAGTCGATTCAGGTACGAGCAAATAGTGAGCTAAAATGTCTGGTAATAGTAAATATTTTATTGACATCATACTTTGGTATGTCAAATGGCTATCCTATAGTCTATATATATAAAAGAGTTTGTCCTGACTGATTCATCATCGCAGAGCCCAAACTACAATAGCTAGAAACGTGAAATTTTGCCAACGGGTTCCTTTTATAATGTAGGCACCGTATAAGAACGGATTTTTCGAAATTCCACCGATAAGGGGTAAAAAATGGGAAACTTGTTACCCGTGACCTCGAGAACTAAGGGGGCGTGGCTTCGGAGTTTGAACGAAGACTGCCCGCACCAACGACTCGCAGGCATCAACTTAAGAAAAAAAAATTAACTGCAACAATGTTTTTTATCAACAATGTAGGCCCCGGATACGAACGAACTTTTTGAAATTCCACCGATAAGGGGTGTTAGCGATATGATAAATATCGCATAGCGGCATAAAACTGATTAATAAATAAGATTGAAAAAGTGCCTCTGTATTATTTATATTTTGGTAGACATAACAACAAGGCGGGTCCATGCGAGACTGATACCCGAGAGGTGACTCGACTCAGTCTTACCGCTCGCTCTGCATCTAACGAATCATTTTTAAGATTATTTGTGTCTTGGTTTTATTATAATTATATTATATTAATCGCGCCCCTTGACCTCAAGAAAAACGGCGTGGCAATTGTGGGTTGCATGTACCATCAATGAGGCGAGGCTTCGAATTTAATTTTTGTGTATTGTGGGTTGCATTTACTATTATTGGAGGCCTTCTTCGACTTTTCTTTTATTTTCACGCGAGCAACGCCGCGGGCATTCAGCTAGTGTGATATATACATAATTTTTAAGGGTATACCATATACCAATCAACGATGTATAAAAAGGTGTTTAAAAAATTAAACAATTTATTCAGTTAACAAAGTTTATTTTACTACATTCGTGAGTAATTCGATCCTTTGAATCCTTAATATTTTCAGGTGGCGTTTTATAAACTTTGCTTTTTAATAACCCCAAAGGAAAAAATCTATTGGTGTTAAGTCTGACAACCGTGCGGGTTATTCATTCACATCCCTGGAAACTGTCCATCAAGCCATTCACGAACTGTCAAAGTGTAGTGCGGGGAGCTCCATCCTATTCGAAATACAAATTATTTTCGTTTAGTATCCATCTCCATTTTAATCCACTTAGTTTTCCAAAGATTGACCGATTGAATGAATTTATCCAGTTAAATTTTCTTCCAAAAAAATGGTTTGATGATTTTGTTACCATAAATTCCTGTCCATACATTCATTTTTTTAGGATACTAAATACAATCCTCTCGGAAAAGGTGTGGATTTTTATTATACCACTATCTACAGTATTGCCGGTTTATCAATACGTTTATAAAAAAAGTTGATTCGTCACTAAAGCAGATATTCTTTACTAAGTGGGGGTACTAGCCAATTCCCTTGCACAGCACTTCGCAAAATTCAATTATCTTATCAAAATCGTCTTCTCCTAGGTGTTGAAGTATTTGAATTTTGTAGGAAAATTTTTTTTTTAAATTTTGTGTCCAGAACCTGTTTAAATATTAGTTAACTCTGCGACTTTGGGGATAGATAATTTTGGATCTATTGCTAGTTGTCCCAGTACCTCAATTTGGTATGCTTCATTAACAATAGTATACTTTTTATTTCAAACAGATCGCGTTTCCTCAAACTTCCTAACTTACCAATACCCTTCCAAATTTACTAATTCTAGTAGTTATTTATGGCTTACGTTCTTGTCTGGATGTCTGTCATTAAATGCACTGGCGGTTCTACGAGCGCACTTATTTTCAGCGCCATAAAGAAATATAATTTTTATTCTTGCGGCTAGCGTATATACCATTTTAAATTATTGGCACTTCTGAATTTTTAACTGAGTTGATTATTATTGGTAAAATGACAATTTTAACAATAATAATCCACTGGTTTATAAACGTATTAAAATGCTAGTTATACTGCAGTGTTGTTTTTGTACATATTACGTACTGCAAAAAATACTAGTAAAATAAATACGCCAAATATTATACTGCAAAAAATGTTTGGAAGAATTTCAAAATAGCATTATTTATTTTCTCGCAAATAATCGATGCATATTTAAAAAAAAATATTTATACTCAATAAACTGTTTATTGCCATATATTTTTACTAATACATCAAGTTTTTTGTCGAAGTAAGATGGAAAATTGTTTGCCAATTAAAATAATGTAAGACATTATGAGGTAACCATTTGAAATACCAAAGTTTAAGTTGATAAAGGTTTTGTTCTATTAAAAAATCTGAGGATTACTCGTCAAGGAAAACTTATTTTATCCATCAGTTCTTATAAAACTTAAAACAGTCTCTAACGAACAATTTCACAATCATCTTAAAGTAGAAGATGTCTTCTATAAATTTAAAAGAGCTGATCTAAGAATACTACATATACGCTAATTTTCTAGTAGAGATAAATTGGGATAATTCTGTTGAAAATCTCAATACAGCGGGCGAACTTGTGTATCAGACATTTTGTTTTTATCTGGATGTTCCTAAGCTCTCTGGATATTCACTCTTTAAACAATAAAACTAATTAAACAAAAACATAGTGCATGGAGAAAAAATTAACATTTTGCCATCGAGATAATAAAATAACTTTCGTAGACTACGAATACAAATAAAACCAAATATTGATCATTCAAATAAAACTTATTGCTCTGACCTTCAGCAAAATGTTTCATTACAACCGAGCAACTTTTGGAGGTTGATTCAAAATTCATGGAAAAATAACTCAATGCAACGAAATATATAATCAATAAAGTGTTCTTCTGTCCGACTCTCAAATAATAACAGATTCTTTCGTTTAATTCTTTAAGTCAGTAACCCAAAACAGCAAGTATGGTACAACGAAGTAGTACCGCTGGAGTGTCGTTGCTCCGATAATTTTCCTTCTTAGGCGACTCCACCTATCACAGATACCTAGTATGTGGTATGAAGTTTCCTCCCCTGTACCGCAATTCGGACAGACTGGGCTTTCTCTTATATGAAGAAGGTGTAGATGCCTGTTTAGACTGTTGTGCCCGGTCAGGATTCCCACCAAGTCTTTGATACTTTATCGGATCTTTGTTAGCAGTCGCCTTGCTTTAGAGTCGTCATGGTTTGGTATTATTTCCTTGGCCTGTCTACATCCTTCTGCCCTTCTCCAATTCTTCCTTGTTTTTTCCCAGTCCCAATTATTAAGTGCCTGGGAGATTTGTTTTTTGCTAAAACCGAGATAAGGCTCGGGGCCTACGAAGGGGTTAACGGAACCTTCTCTTGCCAGTTCGTCGGCCCGCTCATTGCCCTCAACACCTTGGTGTCTCAGTCTCACTTCCTTGTGTGCTGCAAGCCTTTCCAATGCGTCTCTGCATTCCTGGACTAGCGCTGAGCTGGCCCTGGGTTTCTGAATCGCCTTGAGGGCAGCTTGACTATCGGAGTAGATGCAAATCCCTCCGTCACCTTCCAATGCCTCTTGTTTGTTCGCTACTTCGAGTATAGCAAACACCTCCGCTTGGAAAACTGTGGTGTATTTCTTTAGCTGGAAGGATTCCCCTGTGTTCGTTTCCATCCTGTACACTCCGGCTCTGACTGAATTGGTGCTTTTCATCCATGATCCATCCGTGTACCAGGCCGGGAAACCACTTGGCTCTTTAACTTGGTTCGCCGACCATTCTTCCCTTGTCGGGATTTCGACTTGAAACCCCTTATTTAACCTTAGTTTGCCACTCTCTGTAGTGCATCTGGATGTCAGAATTGGTATGTTCTTACACATGCTGAGAGCAATCGTCATATGGCCTTGTCCTAAGTGAACATTGCGCCACCCTCCGCTATCTCTCATCCTCTTATACGCCGCCATGGCCTCCCTCTCAATCCAGACTGGGAGGTCCGGTAGCCCAAGAAGAATATTTAGTGGTGCCGCAGGTGTTGTTCTCACAGCTCCAGTAATTCCCAAGCAGACCAGTCTTTGCAGTCTGGTCAGCTTTTAGGCGTTGGTGACCTTCAATACGGCTGGCCACCATATCACGGATCCGTACGAGATCCTCGGTCGTATGACTGCGGTATAAAGCCACTAGAGAACATGGGGCTTCATCTTGTACCTATTGTTCGCCGTAATTGCCATATTAGGGCCGTTGCCTTATTTGCTGCCTGCTCTACGTGAGTTTTAAACGTGAGCTTGCTGTCTAAAATGACTCCCAAGTATTTGACCTGCTGCCTCAAAGTTAGGCGAGTCTGATACATAATGGGAGGTTTAAAGTCTGTCAAATTCCGCCTCTTAGTAAAGAGAATGAGCTCGGTCTTTTCGGGGTTGACCGACAGCCCTGTCTCCCGCCACCACTGTTCCACTATCCTGCACGCGACTTGCATTCGCTCACAGACTATGTTCACAAATTTACCCGTGACCATCACTAGTCCGTCGTCCGCGTACTGTGCATAGAATCCTTCAAGTTCTAGCTTCCTGAGGAGACTGTCCATCACCAGGCACCAAAGGTGTGGCGAAAGACAACTGCCTTGCGGGCAGCCGCCTTTCACCCTGGCCTCGACACGACAGTCTCCCAGTGAAGCACTGATCTTCCGGTCTTCCAGCGCCGTTTTGACCCACCTGACAAGATGAGCGGGAGTGCCCCTGGTCAGGAGGGCTTGGCAGATAGTGTCTGTTTTTGCCTTATCAAATGCTCCTTCCACCTCAAAGTAAAGAGCAAGTGCTATTTCCTTGTTCTCTATTGCTTTTTCAGCTTTGCTCACTACAGAGTGAAGTGCCGTTTCCGTCGACTTCCCTTTCATGTAGGCATGCTGATTCCTATGTAGTGGCGATTCTATTAGAATCTCCTCTGTTATATACCTGTCTATAAGCCTTTCTATAGTCTTTCGTAAAAATGAACTCAGGCTTATTGCCCTAAAGGACTTTGGTTGACGGTAGTCTTTCTTGCCCGGTTTTGGGATAAAGACCACATTTGCCGCCCTCCATGTTAGTGGAACATACTCCATTGCAATGCTGGCCGCAAAAACTCTCTTTAAGTAAGGCAGTGTGGTTTCGAGGCCTACTTGCTACATCATGGGTATGATTCCGTCAGGTCTCGCAGCCTTATATGAACTAAACTCACCCACTGCCCAAGCTATGGCTTCGTTTGTTACTATGTTTTTGGCGAGGGTCCAGTCCGGCTCCGGATCTGGTTCCTCGCCCCAAGGTGCAGCGTTTCCTTCTCCAGGAAAGTGAGTTTTAAAAGCTCGATGGTCTCTTCTTTGTTTGAGGTCCATAGTTCACCTTTCTTAAAGCAACGTTAACATTACCGTAAGCAAATATATATAAACAAAGTGGTCAATATTGTGGCCGTAAGTCCTCCTTCCTAAGATTGAAACAACAGGAAGTCATGTTTATTTCAACAATCTTGGTGGCGTCTTCTTTTTGTTCTAGATCTTCTGAAACTGTTCTTTTCTTGAAGGATAACTTGTATACTGCAAAGGCTATGTAGCGCAGGATCAGTATGACCTCAAGGGTTGTGGCGAAACTCCATGTAGCTGGATGGATTTGGTCATCTTCTTCTGGAAGGGTTTTGATTACTCTTGCCTGGTCTTGAAGTGCTTTTATTAAGATCGAATCGATAGAGTCGAGCTGGATCGTTTCCATAGGTAACAGGAATAGGATATTTCATATTTAAATACAAAGGATATTTCTTGTAACTTGAAGGGTACATAGTCCAGGATTGTTTCTTTATTCCAAAATTGGGATCCTAGGATTTCGATTCCACATTTGTATGGTATCTGGACCAAATTGGGTCTAGTTGCGAAGAATATTCTTCTTGAATCGCAGAACATCTGGATTTTTATTTTAGAGAAAGTTGGGATTACCAATACAAACTCATTGGTAATGGCTTGTATAATAGGAGTAGACACATTGACTTTCAGGAGTTTGTAGGGTAAGTTCTCAGCTTTCTTGATCAGAACTGTTGAGCAATCAGCTTTTGGTTGTCCTAAATTGTTTTGGCAAATGTATTGATCTTGGACGACTGGAGAGGCTTTTTCTTGATATTAGTGCCCAAGTATGAAGTAAGGTAGCTTGGGAACAATAATTGAATTGTTTATAGCGATGGTGAACAAGTGGTAAATAATTAAATTTTCTTTAATAAATAAAGGCAAATTTATGGCGAATATAATTTTGTCTTTCGAGAAATTTACATGTAATCCTGCGATTTGATAATAATAATAGTTTTGATTTTTGCTTAGAATAGTGATAGTGCTATTGTAATTATTAATTAAGTCTTTTGTTAATGATATTTGCAAGTTAAGCTCCTTCTTATAAGAGTTTTGAGAAAGTTTAAGCTCATTTATTGCTTGTTCATATCTTTCTCCATCGTGTGCATCTAAGGTACCAAAAAGCCATTTTGATGCTTTTCCTAATACGTTAATTAAGACACGTTTTGCTCTATTGTGAGGTTTAATATTGTTAAGCTTAATTCAAACTTCATTAATGAAATATTTAGCATGAGTAAGTAGGTCAATAGTGTTAATATGATGTATAAGCAGAGAGTTAATTATGTTAGTTTTATTGCATGAAGCTTCTAAAATTCTAAAAGCGTTTTCTATGTTTTCAAATTTAATTGTAGGGGTTTTAACTGTATATAATGTATAAAAGTATGTTTATTTACTAGAACTCTTGCATTTTCTAAGTAAAATGGGAGTTTTGATAGGATTTATTAAGAGGTAACGGTCATTCGCTATCGCTGCTGTCATCTGTAAGATGATGGCGAGGCTCGTCAGGAGGTTCATTTTTCCTGGGGAGAAGAAAGTCCTTTTCAGGAAAGGTTTTTGAATTAAAGCTTTATGAACGACTTTCTCTTTTTTCCTTTATACTTTGTTACCTATATCTTGTTTTACATAGTCAATTCTGTTACGGGGTTTATCCTTGGTTCTTAAGGCTGCTTTGTCCGCTATATATATATATTTTCTTTCCAGGGTTTAATTCGGGTGGTATATCGCGATTTTTATTTTGCTTTTAATTTAATCTAATTTTTGTATTGACTGACTGATTATAAATTTGTTCATGAATTATTTTTAATCTTTCTTTTCGACATTAATTTAATTAAATTAATTCATTTTATTCTTTCTTTTAACATATTTATTGATAATTATTTCCTCCGTCAAATCAAAGGGATCTAAAGCATTTAAACGTCCATTTATTATGTCAAAGGGTTTTTGTTTTGTTACGCTGTGTACAGAACAATTGTATCCCATAATGGCATAAAGCATTAGTTGTTTTGTTGTCGCATTTGGGTGTTTTAACTTTAAGACTTAAATGGATTTAATAAGGGTCGAATGTAAACGTTCCACATGTCTATTACTATTAGCTGTGGTATAGTGGATTTTGATATTATGAACTTTACAAAAATCTTAAGGGATGTTTTAAATTCAGTACCATTGTCACAAGTAATTATTTGGGGTATTCCATGATGACTAATAAATATATCGATAGATTGTCTAAAATAGTTATTACATTATTGGTAGGCTCTAGTGGGTATGCTTGTGCATATTGTGAAAAATACATCGATGACTGTTAAGAATTTCTTATTAGATATCTGAAAAGTATCTATGTAGATTGATTCTGAAGGTTCTTTTGGAGTTAAGGTCAATGAAAATTTTAATTTTGGAGAGTGACGAATGTATTTTGCCTGTTGACAAATGTCAGAATTATTAATATATTCAGTTAGATCATTTTTCATGTTAGGCCAGTAATACATTTTCTTTAGAGACATTTAGCATTCATTAATACCCTTATGACATGATTTTTCATGGTGGTTTTCTATTAAGCTTCTTTGATGTTGATTATCGACTATATTATTTAAAAAGTGTTAGATATCACTACTTGATAAGAGCTGTGTCTAAAAGTGTTCGATAAAACAGTAGCTATTTTATTTTCTAAATTATTGATTTTAGTTTGTTTAATAAATAAACAATGTATTACTTTGGGGTTTATGTATTCTTTAAAGAAATAAATTATTTCATTTTCATAGTTTTCAGTTAAGGTTAAATGGTATCGATTTTTATTTCCAAAATAAGTTGTTTTAAAAGCATGATATTTTTTAATGAAGCTATAGATTATTAAAATTTGGTTTATCCAGGTGTTAAAACAATTTTCTGTAAAAGGTATGTTTAGAATTGGGCTTTCTGTGTGTGGTTCTCCACTTGTTGGACCATCAGGAGGGCCTTATTTGAATGTTTTATAAAATTGTGATTTTACTTTCTTTTTCTGGAGGATTACTTTGTATTACATTAAGGATGAATCAAATACTTCAGTTAGGTGGTCTAATTCTCCTAATGTAACATTTTCATTAGAAAGGTATTGATCAATGTCATTGGAAATATCTCCAGAGCTGCCAATTATTGAATCATTTGCCATCATAAGGATGTCTTTTTCATACTGTAGTTCGTTATTTAGTTGAGAGAGTCTTATTTGGGATTTTTTGTTGAAATTCTTTTTATAAAAATTATTGGAAAAATGGGATTTGTCTTTTTTATGTAAGTTTAAAAAATCATAATTTTCTTTCATTCTTTTGGGGAAAAGATAACAATTAAAAGGTCTGTTTAAATCAACGGATATGTTTTCATCTATACTGTTATAAATGTCTACGCGGGCAAAACCATTTTCCACAGTACACATCGTTTCGGGCACGTATAAATTATCAAGAGTACTTTCAGGAATAACAACAGCGACAAAATTCTTGCGTGGTAACAGAAATTTTTGCAGTAAGGATTTTGTGTGCATTTACCGTTATCTTAAAACTTGACACGATATTTAAAGGGTAATATAAGGTTACCAGTTAGATTAATGAGCTGTTTATTGGTCAGGTCGATATTGAAATAAAATTGAGTTATTTCTTTTAATCCTAATATTCCATCATAAAGTTTATAAAAATCATACAAAATAAATGAAATTGGTTTATTTGTTTTGAATTAGATGCTGGTATATCTCCTTTGAAGAAAGTTTCTTTTTCTCCTACACCGGGTTTAAATTTTGAGGGAAATGGATAAATTCTGTCTGCGAAATATTTTTCAGCATTTGAGGGTCTTAAAATGGATGGATAACATCCAGTGTCAATTAGTAATTTTATAGGGGATTTTTTATTTATATACAGAGTATCCCGAAAGTAATGGGACATAGAACAACGGTAGATTCCTTACGTCGAAATAATGTAATTGAAGTTAACTTGCCTTATCCTAACTTTAATAGTAACTGAAACTTAGGGTGTCAAAGTAGTATTTGATTTATCGTTTTTCCTTATAGGTCATGAATAAACTGACATACATGAAATTTAAAACATACTTTTTAGTCTTTTAAAATGAAAAATAAAATTTCGTATACAGTTTTCGTGTTTTCAGTAGAGGGCGCTCGTTGCGTTAGTTCATACTTTTTTAGAACCCCTAACTTTTTTTCAGCCCTGTATATTGGTTTAAATAGAATCAAAATAAATTCCTTTTTTAATTTTACATAAAAAATGCATACCTTATTAAAGTCGCTAGGAGCAACCATTTTCGACATAATTACCAAAAAAAATTGTTGTTCTGTCTTCTCCCATTACTTTCGGGACACCCTGTATAAGGTAAACTATTACCTATTGGTTTTTTGAATTTTTATTTCATATGTAATTTTTGAGGGTCAAAAACGGGGTTATATGAAAATTTTCATTTTCACAAGATGTTTGATTTTCTTCTAAATCCAATGTTGAACTTGGTCAAAATTTGATACCTAAACAAATAGCATTTTCATGAGGGTAATATGACTAATAATCTGATAGATCGTATTAAGGATCATCATAATCAGGATTTTGTGAAGTCTTCATAATTCGAGTTACTGATTTGGAAAATTTCTTGAGACCTAAAGTTCCTGGGTATCGTATAACTTGTACGAGGTGACATGAGCTCAGGTTTATTTTTTGGAACAAGCCAACTGTTGGTTTAAATACGTTTTTAGGTTTCCAAATACTTGTTCATTTGTTGGAAGCGGTCTTTGAGGTATAAATCTTGGTACAGGGCCTCTAGGAAATGTTAATGAAGAATTTTGTTGATAATTTTGAATATTTTGTGGGTTATTTTATCTATAATATTGTTTTTGATTATTAGAATGGTTTTGTTGTTAATGTGAACTTGTAAACTGATTTGAGTTATTATATTGATTTTGATTAGAGTTATTTTGGTTTTGATTATGTTTATGTTGTGGTTGTTTTTGTATTTGTAAAAATTGCTGTGAATAAGGTGTATATATATTCTGTATATATTGAAAGTTTTCTTCTTGGATGATCATGGTCATGGTCTGTTTCAACACAATCAGGGTTTTTGATAATACTTTGCAAAAGGCTAAACCTCTAATCGTTTGTTCGTAAGCAAATGCTATCATATTGATGCAAATGTATCAATTTTGTAGCCGCATCCATTTCGTGGGATTCAAAGTTATAAATTTTTTGAGCTAAGTTACTTCTTATAACTTGTATTTTTTTTTTTGCAAATTCGCGTGAATGTTCATTTCTTATGGGCGAAGCCATAGATCTTCCAGCAAGCATTCTAAATTTCGTTTATTGCTAAAGCAAGTAATTAATGCGTTTTTAATGGATAACCAATCGGTTAATTCTATGCGACTACCTACTAAAATTTGAGCACAGTCTATGAGCTTCACTCTTATTGTTCTTAATAAATAATGTTTTAAAATAGGATTACTATCATTATTATAAGTCAAAAAAGGAAATCAGCTACATTGATAAAGATGTTTAAAGTATTAATATCACCGTTGTATGGTAAAATATTGTCTACATACATTTTTATAAGACTATAATTTACAGTGATGTTCGGCATTGTGTTAGAATTATTTATTATTGGTGTTAATTCTTCTTGGATAGTTTTTTAATTTAAAGTTTCAGCCAACCTAGCTACTAATACGTTTATAATTTCTGGTTTACTCATCAATTTTAAAGTTTCGCGCCTATTAAAAGTAATTAGTGCTAGTTACTAATTTATTCTTTTAACTGAACCAAATTATTTTCAAACTAAAACTAATAAATTAGTAGATATGATTAAATTCTGATAATATTATTTCAATATTATTATTTAAAATAATAAATCTTTCAAATTTAAAAATTTTAAATTGTCTTACACTTTGAATTTCAAGACAATTAAATAAATCAAAAATAATAAACTTAAAACTACTTTCCACTTGCTCAACCGGAGAAAGGGAAAGGATCTAAAAGGATTGGGCAATTACCCTTCGACGGAGAGATGTCAACCTTTTCCTACTCAAGGTGAATTTCGGTGTTAGCCACCTCATCTCTGTGCCTTGATTGCCAAATGGTGTGTCGACTGTTCTTCATCCCGTGGTAGACCAACTCAGAGTTGATTTACAGCTTCGACGTTCGTTTGGAGCTAAAGAGATGAAACTCACGATTGTAGTGACCATGGTGTCCCGATGAGGCAAATACAGGATCACACAAACTGCTCTAATCCTACCCGACTGCGCCAGTTATGTTTCTTATTGTGCGAAGCACGTTTTAAAAAACCATTTTTATTAGACATTAGCACAAACAGCAAGTATGGTACAACGAAGATTGAGGCATAAGGCCGTTACGTGATAATATATAGACTAAATTCGCAAATACAGCGAAGATAATATAAAGCAACGTTAATATTACAATAATAAGCAAATATACATACAGAGTGGTCAATATTGTGGCCATAACTTACTAATAACATGACTTCTTTCACAGAAAATTACATGCTTAAAACGCAGGATCCTCCGATGCCGCGGAAGATATGGCACTATAAATCAGCAGAGTGGAACCATCTTCGGGAATTTTATCGCTCATTCCCTTGGAAAGAAGTCTGCTTTAGAACAAATAACATCTCAGAATGTGCAAACCAAATTACAGAGACGATCTTGGCAGGAATGGAAGCTTATATCCCTTTTTCTACTAAATGCAGATCAAACAACAAGCAATGGTGCAACCTGAATTGCAAAAAGGCAGTAAACACTAAAAACGCAGCATATCGCAAATGGCGTCAACATCCTTCCACCGAAAATTGGAGGAACTTTTTAACCTGCAGAAATAGCTGCAAGCGAATTATTGATGAATGCAAAGAGAGTCACAACAACAGGATCAAAAACAAATTGCTAAACTGCCCAAGTGGAACAAGATCTTTCTGGTCGGTATCGAAAGCCGTTAGTCAAGGATTTGCTAAGTCGGCCTTGCCACCCCTAACAGCAGATGATGGTTCTATCGCGGTAACAGCAAGGGAAAAAGCCAACTTACTGGGTAAACTCTACGCGTCCAATTCTACTCTGCACTCGCAAGGCAAAACATCGCCATATTTGCCAAGGGTGAATTCATCGATGGAAGAAATTTCGTTTCCCCAACGAAATATAAATAAAATTCTTAAAAGCGCAAACACCAACAAAGCTTCTGGACCCGATGGAATTCCAGCCCTAGTACTAAAACGTTGTGCAGACGAATTGACTCCTCCCTTATGTAGACTGTTCACGGCATCGTATAAATAGGGCTCATTTCCAACAAGCTGGAAAATTGCTCAAGTGCAAGCTGTACACAAAAAGGGTAAGAAAACGATGCCGTCCAATTACCGCCCGATTGCACTAGTTCCAGTAATATCGAAGATTATGGAGAAAGCAAGAACTGTTAAGATATCTGGAATCATCTGGACTAATCAGCGATCATCAATACGGCTTCCGAAAGCTTAGATCCCCCGGCGATCTTCTGGCTTACGTCACACACTTGTGGACGGAGGCCATGGAGAAGCACGGCGAGTCCCGCTCAGTCGCTCTTGACATTTCCAAGGCATTTGACAGAGTGTGGCATGAGGGACTACTAACCAAGCTCTCCTCAATCGGCATACAAAACTCATTATTGAATTGGATCAAAAGTTTTCTTGAACAACGAACAATCCAAGTAGCCGTCCTCTCCGACAAATTTAACATTAACGCTGGAGTCCCTCAAGGATGCATTCTATCCCCCACCCTTTTCTTGATATATATCAACGATTTGCTAGGAACCACTGCCAAACCAACGACAGCCGCAACTTCTCAGAATCTTAGGCAGCAACAAGTAGCGTCAACCAACAACGATATTAGAGCAATCTTGGAGTGGGGCGGTAACAATCTGGTCAATTTTAACGCTAAAAAAACGCAGGCTGCAGTATTTACGATGAAGACTAACGTTGATGGCCCGGAGCTGGTTATGGCAGGAAAAACATTGCCAATGAAATCATCTTTACATCTTCTAGCAGTCGAAGTCACCAACAGTGTGTCCTGGCATGACCACGGTACCGAGATCGCCAAAGCAGCTTCCAAAAAACTCGGAGTGCTTTTCAAAACGAAAAAACTGTATACACCAGAACAGCTGCTGACTCTTTATAAGGCTCAAATACGCCCTTCCCTCGAGTATTGCTCGCATGTCTGGAGCTCTGCACCCAAGCATAGTTTAAAGCTGCTAGGTTCTATACAGAAGAGAGCTATTCGTCTTATCGACAAACCAGAACTGACAAAGAGTCTGGATAGTCTGGAGCACAGGAGAAAGGTGGCTGATCTCTGTTTATTCTACCGTTATTATCACGGTAAGTGCTCCTCTGAGCTGGCAGGCTTGATTCCACCCAGGGCTGTTCCGGCAAGAAGGACGCGTCTAGCAGTTGCGGCTCGTCAACATCGAGTCCACCTGCCTACCCCAAGGACGTCGCTGTATCGGGACTCATTCATCTGGAGAACATCTTCTTTGTAGAACGGACTTCCACCTCACATATTTCCCGACGCATACAACCTGCAGCGATTCAAGATAAATGCCCACAAATATCTTCGCGCAAGCACCACTCCAAGAGTGACATAGAACTTTCGTCTTGTGCTTGTGTTTACCATAAAAAAAAAAATGCTAAGCGCTTTAAAGTCTGTTAAGCCTAAGGCATTACAAGCTTTCGACCGCCTTAACTATTATCTTCTTACATCAAGTCTTTCTGATCAATTTGGAGAATCATTTCGTTTAACTTCTCTTATTTCTTGCTATCTTACCAATTGCTCTCAATGTGTTGAATACATTGGACACAGTGCACGTGAAATAATAGCTCCTTTAGGTATACCAAAGAGCTTTGTATTGGAACCTCTACTCATTTAACTCGTTCATAAATACTATTTCCAAGGATATGAATTAAACAGCTTGTTATACTGCTATTATACATAAAAAGATATACAGTAGAACTGCCACCATTAAAGACATTGTATTAAACTCTAAAACTTATGTTCAAATGCCTCTAAATGTAGTGTAGTTTCCTTTACTTTAGAAAAGACTATATATAACATGGAAGATGAGAACCTACCTAGCAGATCCTACACTTTAAGGATATGGGAGTTATTTTCGACAGCGCACTTACATTTAATTTGCATATATAAGATATCATAAAAAGAAGTTATAAAATTCTTTAGCTTCATTATTAGAAACTCTCAAATCTTTGACAATATCGCTAGCAACAAACTGTTATACTTTCCAAATTTTCGTTCTATTTTAAATACTCTGGCCAAGTATGATCGCCATACTATCAGAACTATATTCAATAGCTTAAAACTATATAGTGCAAATTTCTATTGCTTAAATGAAAAAGAGTATACCCGAAAGTCGACTTTTTACATGATCATTTGCTTGAAAAATGTCGGTTAAGATTTTTACAAGAAGGGATCCAGCAGTTGATTCGCCGAAAATCTTGCAAATTCTAAACTTTCACGCTCCTTGTTTGTCGCTCAAACCTTTTACGACCTAGAACTAAATCACCAAATTTGTGCCTTTACGAGGAGCTTTTCATATGGGCAACTCTATTTAATTGTGTACTGACCAATATTAAATGAATTTGCTTGAATTGTCGAAACAGTGGGCTGCCAAGGCAGTTGTGCATATAGGTCTTCTGATGGACCCGTCATGCCTTATTGGGGGTTACCAGAGCCCAATGGCTTTAGAGAAACCGATAAGGCTCTCTGGTCTGAAACACTTAAAGTCACTCGGTACGCTGAAAGTGTTACCCAAGTATTTGAACCGGGCGCGCGTGAGTGCTGGGCACTCCCCGACTACATGGTCAACGGTTTCATCTTCCCCACAGCACCATCGGCATTCCGGGTTGTCCGCAATACCGATAGTATGGAGATGGCTTCTTAAGTGCCAGTGACCGGTTAAAAGACCTGTCACTAGCCGAATTTCGCGTCTTTTTAGGCGTAGTAGATTTTTGGTGAGACAGGCAGAGGGCCCACCTATGTGCGCTTTGGCCTGTCTCATACCAGGGTACTCAGTTCATCTTCGGTGGATCCACTTGTCCAGCAGACCCTTTATTGACGCGACCGCAACGCATTTGGCGATACCAACTCTGGGTTCCGGCCCCATCGGCACATTCGCGGATCCCAGTCTGGCAAGAGACTCTGCTTCCTCATTACCTGCATGGCCTGCGTGGCCGAGTATCCAGACGAGCTGGACCCTGCAGCCAACCTGCACCAGTTTTTTCAGGACTTTTATGCACTCTAGTACAAGCTTGGAGATTACCCTTTGCAGCCGTGATAGCCTTAATGGCAGCTCTGCCGTCCGAGCATATTGATACGACTGTATTGCGGTGTCCGTAACTTAGGATTTTCTGTCCGCATTTTAATATAGCGAATACTTCGGTCTGGAAGACAGTGGCGTGCTCCCCCAGCGAGTATGCCCTACTGGTGTGTGGGATTCCACTACTGTCCTGATCCAGCTCTGTTATTCATTCTGGAGCCATCTGTCTACCAGATAGTCCCTCTATTTAGCAATGCAGGTCTGTTGGAATGCTGCCACTCCTCTCTACCTGCAATGTGCGTCACGAATCCCTCGCAGTCCACAGTCACTGGAGCCATGCAGTCACAGCCCATCGGAAGGAGAGGACATTCCTGTATGGCCCGTGACTAAATTTTTGCGTGACCGGTCTCGCCAGCACGTAGTTCGCCGAGAACGTATAGCCTGTACGCAGTACTCATTGCCTCGAATTGCACAACGAGGTCCAGAGGCGGAAGGCTCAGCAGAGTCTCAAGCACTCTAGTTGGGACCCTGCTGAGCCTTATGAATTTGCTTAGTTTCACGATTTTTGCTTTCTTTTCTGAATTACTTAATTCAAATGTTCTTATGTTTATTAAGTATTTAATAAATTGTTAGTCAATATAGACTGTAATTTGATCTTAGTTATTGCCACACAGTCTTATACGAAAAATTTACCGTTGTCGCTCCTAAATTTGACTAATATAGCAAGAGTTGGTGGGAACGTTTGATGTGATTCTAAAACCATAAAACGACGAGCTTCCATTTTTATAAAGAAATCAATTATCGTAGAGCAAAGCTTTTCCTTTTCAATTTTTGGTACATATGACGAATACTCATATTTGACATGTTTTTGTTGAAGTTTTGAATATTATTTGTATAAATGATTTAATTAAAATTTATTTATCAATTAGGTTGAGGTCATAGTTATTATTATAAGTAATTTGTTTAAGAATATTTATTTTTAGAAAAAATCTAATTAGCTTATTTAAAAAAAAAACAGATATTTTCTGATGGTAAAAATATAGATAGATATTAAATTCATATCTCTACCATTTATTAATTCTCATCTAAATAAGAAAATTAACAATAGCTTTATTAAACACCAATCAGAATTACAAATTTCTTATAATACTAAAAAACTTCGATTTTGATCATTACCAAGGATAAACTTGACACATTATTAAAGAGTGGTATTTACAGGCTGCAGTGTGATTCTTATGATTGTTCATATGTAGGATGGACGTATGGACTTTTACCCTTAAAAACACGCATAGCCGAGCACTTAAGTAGACCCTCTTCTGCATTTGGTGAATATATAAAGTCTAATAACGATAATTCAGTCCAAAGTCTAATTCTAAAATTCTCTAACGGGTTACCTCTAAAAACTCCAACCGACTAGATTTTATTGAAGATCACCAATTTATATCACCAGATTTATATCATCAATGAGCTCATTAAAAATCATTCTTGTTTAAATATAAAAGTAAACCTCAACAGACCTTAAGTTCCATTACACAGGAGACTGTACAACTAAACACTTTATAAGCATTGGCAAATTTTCTAATTAAAAAATTTGCTTTTATATCGTTAAATAGATAACAATTTCCTTACCCGATCCAAAATTCACTGTTGTAGTCTAATTTGTGTCACTAAATATCACCCACTTGTACTACTGCACACCACTTATTATAATGACATCTAGACCGAAGTAATGAAGAACTAATGAAGTTGACCATAGGTTAAGCTATTTTAACATAGTAATTCCCGCCATCTAAGAACTACAATAAAATGTAAACAAAACACGAAGTACACTAACGTGCCCCCCTTTTTAAATACTGTTCATCATGTTTACTGTTCTGTAAAGTGTAAGAAAGTAGACTCGTCTCAGGTTTAGAATCGACTATATTGATCAGATAGAAAATACATATACATTTCGTTAACAATAATATTAATTGGTCTTGATCTATTAACCTACATCAGTGTTGCGACCTAGATTCGACGTTGGGTTATATTTGTTGATACTAAATAGTTTACATAAAGGTAGCACCACATCTTTTCCCTTTTAAAAGAATGGCTTTTATTTTGGGCAAAAATAAAAGACATTCGTTTTAAATAAAATATTTGCCCGTATTTTGAGAAAGCTGTGTTGCTTTGTGAAATACCGTAATTACTAGTCTATCCTACCCTTTTTTTTTTTTTTTTTTTTTTTTTTTTACTATAAAGACTTACTCTTAAAATATTTACAAATTATTATCACTGTTACCATAATTATCCTTACACTTATACGTCACACTACTACGATAAATACTTTTATAAAATAATGTTTGCGAATAAGTTATTTACAATGTGTGAGTATATGTCAACATATAATATTACTATACTAATTCTGTTTAATTTGTCGCGACATTAGATTTATATACATACATAATACGTCAATTTTCACTAGCACAGTATTTGTGTACTCTGTTTTTATGCACAGTAATTACTTTCCCTTTTTCACTTTTCACTGTACAATTTACCCCACTTGTACTTATAACTACAAAAGGGCCGTTAAACCAAGGATCAAACTTCGTCCGATTTTCTTTTTTAATGACTACAAAGTCACCTGGGTGCAGACTAAGGCTTTGAGAAGTTCTATCGTACTCTAACTTGCGCTTATCTTTCGCTCTGATTACAAAATCTCTCGCTCGCTGTAAAGAAATTTGAAGTTTATGACGAACTTCTTGATAAAAGGCATCAATATTGTAAATTGGGTCAATATTGTTTGTCAAGTCAGAAGTAAACTCAGGATTTCTTCCAAAAACTAGCTCAAAAGGCGTATAATCATGCAAAACTCCTGGGGTTGTATTAAAGCAGAATGAAAAATATTTAATATACTTGTCCCAATCTGTCCAAGAATCATTAATGTACGACCTTAAATAGTCATTTAAAATTCTATGATTTCGCTCACAACCTCCGATGCTTTGGTGGTGGTAGGCTGTCGAGAATTTGTGATTTATTTGTAGTAGATTGGTCACTTTTTCTAAAACCTCATTCTTAAATTCAGTCCCTAGGTCAGTACGAATCTCTTTCATCGGTCCATATACCAAAATAAAGTTATCTACTATTGCCTTGGCTACTGTTAATGCTTCTTTATTTTGTATAGGCGCGATGATAAGATATTTCGTTAATTCGCATTGCATGGTTACGGCATAAACATTATTGTTATCGCTTTTTGTAAACGGGCCAATAGTGTCTATGCATACAATATCGAAAGCTCGTTGCGGTGTTGGCGTAATGACCGTGGGTTCCTGATGATTAATTTTGCTTTTGTTTACCTGGCATTTTTTACAAGTTTTTACATAGTTTGCAACATCACGTGACATCTTTTTCCAACGAAATTTGGTTCTTAGTTTTTTCAAAAGTCTCTTTTGACCGCAGTGACCGCCGCAAATTGGGTCATCATGATACTTCTGAATAAGTTTTTGTTTTTCATCCTTGTCTATTATAAGTTTTGGGTCGTGGTATAAAAATATTTTTAAATTGTGTAAATAGTCTTGTCCTAGTAATTTAAAATCTTCAAACGTGCACGTACTAAATATTTCATCATTTAATCTTAATTTTAATTTTTGCAAATTGTTTTCACTAGCCATTATTCGAAGCTGAGACAATATTTTCCCTAAAGAAAAATTGCCATTAGTGAAATTCATTTTGCTTTCAGCGCTGATTTTATTTTTACCGTGATTTTCCAAAATTATTCGTAAATAATCTGGCTTAATAATAAATTTTATACTAGGAATTTTAATTAAATCGTAGTTATCATTTGTTTGTATTATATTTAAGTCTTTACCTGATTCGAGAGAACGCGTTTTTGAATTATTTTGGGACACGAATGTTCCCTGTTGTTTTCTAGACATAGACCTAGTTATTGCCAAAATTTGCTTAGACTCTGACGTCATATTCTTAAGATCTTGCATATTAATTCTAGATAACGCGTCAGCTACGACGTTATCCTTACCTTTTATGTATTCGATTTCAAAATCATATTCCTCTAAATCTAATCTCATGCGCATTAACTTTGAAGAAGGATTTTTCATTGCAAAGAGATAAACTAGGGGTCTATGATCTGATTTAACTAAAAAATGTGTGCCATATAAATAAGGTCTAAAATGAATAATGCCCCAATGTATGGCTGCTAATTCCTTTTCTATGACAGATTTATTAGTTTCTCCTTTTGTGAAACTTCTTGACGCATATGCTATAGGCAGATCTTGACCATTTGATTTTTGAGATAGAACTGCACCGCAAGCCTCTTTTGACGCGTCGGTTGTCAAGATAAAAGGCTTTGAAAAATCTGGGTGTTGTAATATTTGCGGATCAATAAGCATATGCTTCAGCCTGTTAAACGAATCTTGGCATTCTTTGGTCCATACAAATGGTGCATTTTTTTTTGTTAGCTTAGTTAGTGGTTTAGCAATTTCTGCGAAATTTCGTATAAACCTTCTATAATAATTACAGAAACTAGTAAACCGCCTAACGTCATCGCCGTTTGTTGGAATTGGATATTTACGAATTGCCTCATATTTCGATTCGTCAGGTAAAATACCATCCGCGCGTATTTGATGACCAACGTAACAACAATTGTTTTGGAAAAATGCACATTTGTTTGGGTTTAATTTTAGATTAAATTTACGACAGGTACTTAACACACTTTTTAGATTTTCAAGGTGGTGACCTACTGAGCATCCAATAACAATTAGGTCATCCATATATAAAAATGCCTTTTCGGGGGTTATTCCCGCAAAAGCGATACTCATCATTCGCTGAAAACTATTTGGACTAACTTTCAAACCGAATGGCAGCCTAGTAAATCTATAAGAACCTTGATTTGTGCTAAAAGTTGTTATATCCCTGGAATTTTCTTCCAAGGGTATTTGATGAAATCCCGATTTAAGATCTAATGTAGAAAAATATTTGGCTCTTCCCAATTGATCTAAAATTTCAGAAATTGACTTAATCGGAAATTTATCAGCACAAAGTTTTCTGTTAATCTGGCGAAAATCGACTACCAGACGCCATTTTTTCTCACCGTCTTTGGATTTTTTAGGAACCAATAATATTGGGCTATTATATTCAGCATACGATGGCTCAATAATATTGTCTTTAAGCATTTTATTTACCTGCGCATTAACTTCGTCTGTCTGTGAGTACGGTGTCCTGTAATTTTTTATGTAAACTGGAGAGTCATCAGTAAGTCTTAGTTTTTGTTCGTAAAAATTATTAGTTGTCAGTAAATCTGATTCTAGTGCAAAAATATCACAGTACTCTTGGCATAAATTAATCACATCATTTTGTAAATATTCCGCTATACCTTGTGTATTTAATTCTCTTAATAATAGATCGTTTCTGTTTTGCTAAGTTGTAATATTTTTGTTTTGAACACAAAGAATGTTGTAGTTGGTTAAATCTGAATGACTTATTTTGGGGTTTTTTAAGGTTACACTATCAAAATTTGTATTTAAAATCCTTATAAATGGGCTCTGACTGGACACTATAGATCCGGCGACAAAAACTCCTGAAGCGATCTCTTTATTTACAATGACTGCGTCGGTTTTAAGATTTTTTAGCGAGTTTAGTTTTCTTACCACTTCGCACCTAGGTGGTATTATTCAAACATCTTCCTCCGGACTATTTAAAATTGGTATGAAAATATCGCCTCTTCTGCTTTTTACCATCATGGTCCAATTACTATAGTCCAGTAGACATTGGTATTTTGTGATAAAATCTCGCCCTAAAATTCCGTCGGCTGGATTTGGAAAATCGTGGCTTACAATATGAAACATGCTGGTAAAAGTACAGTCTTGTATAAAAATATTTGTTTTTGTAGTTCCAATAGAGTTTGTGTAGCCTTCAGTCACGCCTTTTATTTTGCAAATGTTAGACCTATCAACGATTTGTCCAGGGTCTATTTTCGTTCTTTTGAAAATAGAAACGTCCGCTCCAGTATCAACCAGCAAGGTAACTGTTTGATATCCTGTCATTGCTGTTTGGACTGCTACAAAATTTGATAGTGCTAGGTCCATACTATAAATTTTTAGGAGTGCCCCAAAGGACCTTGTTGGGGTTCCAGTGAGTTTTCCTGATGGTCACTCCCCGTATCCATCGCTCTAATATACCTATTTGGCCGTCTAAAGTAGCTGGGTCGACTATTGTAGCCGCTATTACCCCTTCGTTGGTTGTAATGTCTCTCATACTCACTGTGTTGGTATGTATTGGGGTCGTTTCGCATGGTACTCGGCCTGTGTGGGGGTCTTTGATCGTAGTGGCCTCTTCTAGGAAAATTATTCCTTGATCTACCCCTAAAGTTTTGTCTGTTTGTGTAAAATACTGATGCGCCGGGGGATGCCGGGTTATCAGCGCTGCAATTCACAAATTTCGCCAGGGCTTCTTGCGTGGTTTGGAAGTTTCCGGCTTCCATGATAATTTTTACTTTTTCCGACGCTGCATTGGTGCTTAGAGCTTTGACCGTTGTATTGGTTGTATAAGTCTCTGCGACTTGCTCCGGAACTCCTTCGCCTATATACGCCCTTTTAAGCTTTTGAGCCAGTCCCTCTATTTCAGAGAGGTATTTCTCATCGTTATGGCGTTGCTTTAACCCTAAAAGTTTTGATGACACGGACTGCGAACTTTCCAGTTTTATAGAATTTTTTATTTTCGCATGAATTAGATCCAATGTGTCGCTGTCCCCTACCAAATCTCTTGCCTTACCAATGAGTTTGGTTTTGACATAAGCCACAGCACTTACCTCATGCGTTTCAACATTTGCTTTAAGCAGTGTTAACGCATCAAGAAATGAGGTTAGCTTATCTCCCGAACCGTCAAATTCGCCAGGCAAGATTTTGCTAGCGAGATTAAAAAACTCCATCGTGTTCATAGACATTTTAGTGATCAAATTTTGTGTCTTGTTCGTCACTGTATCTGTTTGTTGATTGTTAATGTCAGTAATTTCGTCTGTTAGATCTATTTCAACTAGCTCGTCCTTTATTTGGGGGTCTATTACCTTTACTATCGATATAGGGACCTTGTAATCAACAGCGAGAACTTGGTACGATCTAACAACTCTATCTCGGGAAGTGTTAAAATAGGTTTAATAGAGTTATATTGATTTTCGTTTAAATTTGGATAAATTCCTGCTACTGTTTGTACAAATTCGTTATATAATGTTAATAAACTATCCCTGACCTGGTTTCTGACACTTTCTGATTTGGGCACCTGTGACTTTAATACTCTTTTTGATTCCTTTATAATATCATCTTTCAAGTTTGATAGCTTGGCATAAACGTCCTCAAAACTTAATTTTACGGTTGACATAGACAAAATTTAATCTTAAATAATTCTGCTCTGTCTTATATTAAAAATTCATTCATTCGAATTAACCCATATGTTTAATTTAAATTAAATAAATAACTATATTGTTTCGTAACCATTAGCCTAAAATATGTTAATTTAATTAGTTGCTCTATACGAAAATAAATAGCTACCTATTATTTACCATATCACTAACACTACTCGGTAGTAATAAGATCCTATCCCATAAAATAAATAGTATATTATCTCTTTGATGTTAATTAAAAAAAAATGCATATAAAATATGGTCGTTTGACGCCTGTAACGGAATACTACTCTAATCTAATATGTGCCTGTCTAAGAGAAAAAAAACTGACCTCTGCTAAACTAAATAGTATACTTTAAAATGCTTTGCAATGTCATTTAAGTGAATGTCCTCATAGAATCTAACGTTTACACCTTTTTTGAAACTATTAAATTGTCCTTGTGTCAGCGACTTGGTAAAATAGTACCGTTTATTATTCCTCGGAAGTAAATGGGAAACTGCGTGGAAACTGCCATAACAGTTTGTGCCCAGAAACCGAGATCCAAAAGGTTAACAAAACAAATATTGGTACATACCAGATATCGCTTATATATTTTTAAATTCTCGTTCTTACACATCTGGCTGTAAGCTTTAGGCGTCCTCCGTAGACGTCCTTTGTCCCTGTGGTGCCCTCAGATATATGCTTCTGCCTATATCTCTTTTTAGACTCCTTCGGTACCGTTTCGTTAACAATAATATTAATTGGTCTTGATCTATTAACCTACATCAGTGTTGCGACCTAGATTTGACGTTGGGTTATATTTGTTGATACTAAATAGTTTACATAAAGGTAGCACCACAAAAGTCTTAAGTGTTTTCAAATGTACTATCGTTCCTTACAATAATGTTGATAGTATCAAATGTGTTCCCACAATGGAAAACTTCTGGGCTTTACTGACAAGTAAGTACATTCCATTTATGCACCCTTAGCTATAATATTTTGTACGCATATAACACCGAACTCATTTTCAGCTAGCACTGATCATGACTCATACGCCAAAAGCTCTCTGCTAAGCTTTTAAAAATAAATTACATACATCTGGTTTGTTTATTTTGCAATATATTTATATTAAAATGTTTGTTTAATTACATTTTGTTGATTTAAATTGTTACCTAAATTAACTGCTAATTAGTATCAAAAATAAATTAAACGCTATTATAAAATTTATTAAATTCCGAGAAACTTACAATAGAAAAATATTAAAAAGATATAGAAAAAATGCCGACTGAAAAGGCATATTTAAAAGAATGTAATGCCATAAATCAATTAGAGGCTTAAAGGTTATAATTGTGTGATAATGGATTCTAGAGACTATCAATAGAACCGTGAATTGGTAAATGGTAGCTACAATTTTGACCACTTAACGAAATTGACTTCCCATAAAATTATTAGTAATTTGGTTTTTCTATGTAGGGTTTTAAATCATAGCCTAATGGTATTTTGTTCCGGGTAGTATTTAACTAGAACCTGCTTTGATTTATTACCCTACATATTGAGCAAAAGTTTGTTCACATTGATTTATTTTATGTATTTAAAAGTGGCACCCTATACAATTTTATACTTTAAGCGTTGTGTTTGCTTGGTATTTGCCCTCACTGCCTCGGTATCTACTTGTGACGACTTTTTATTGGATTTTTGCTTTTGATAAAAATTGACTGATGTTGAAAGTCTTTAATATTAATAGAGTGCTATATAATGTATGGTATATAAACTATATGCTAACAATAATTGGTGCTGGGTTGGCATTAATTATTCTAGAAATGCTTGCCTTTTAAATTGTGGGCGCCATTCAGTTTAGTGTGTTTGCTTAAGGTACAGTTGCAATAAACGTTAACTGGCAAATCGTTTCTCACATGAACAAAAGGATGTAAAGAAATATAACACATAGTAAAACACAAAATAAGCTTCAATTATCAACACTATATTATAAAAATATGCAAATACTGGTCAGCGTTTGTTGTTTAATCTTTCACTTAAATAAATTATTGTTGTAAAAATTATAAGACAGAGTCTTGTTAAGTATAACCCCTGAAATCAAAACTCTATGCACCAAAGTTATAAAACATATGTAATTACCCTGCGGCCAAAGTCAGCAATCTACCGCACAGTACACTGTACAACATGTTTGTACTAAATCAAATGAAATAAATATACCTATTAGTGCGGTTGCTTACAAATAATACTGCATGAAAATCGGGATAGTGAAATTAAAAGATATTGAATAAACTATTATTTAGGCAAATTACGTTACTTGTAAATTGTCAAGAAAGAGTGTTAACTTTCTTGGTAATTTACAATGTACATTAAATTTACTTGTCCAGCTGACTCAAACTAAATAAGAGTAACAAAAAGAAAAAAACAACAAAGAAAGTACATATGCCACAACAATCCATATCACCGCCTTAATAAATATTGCTTAAACTTCAGTTTAAAGAATTTTTCATTAAGTATTGTTAATTCAATAGGCAATGAGTTATATACCTTAATGGCATTAAAAGTAAATGAACGCTGAAACATATGAGCGCAGTCCGATGATGAGGCATTGTTATCCTAATAGAGCATCTGATACCGCTGGGATGAATATTGAAGAGTGTTATAATTTTAGATTTAGTTTAATAAACAATTTATTTATGTACTGTGAAGTGTGTGGATGGCTTCTAAAGGCCTGATGATGCTCTAACTAGAGCGAAACACGAATTAACTCACTAGCTCGAAGATTTTCCTTTTTAAAAAATTTATTTTACAAATAATATTACATTAGAGCTTAAACTACTTCTAAAGTATTCAACTGACTGACTAAACAATGGGTAAACAAAGAATATATAAACATGCAATATGATATGCTGAGCTAAGGGCTTTCCATAGAGGTAACTCCTCCCTTGTTAGACAGAACTACCACTTCAAAAGGGTAGTTGAATTGGAGGGCTGGAACTGATGGCTTCTTTTTCTTTCTTCTTTAGGCAATAAATCTTGGTTCTGTAGATAAATAATAAATATGTACAAAAAATAGCAATTAGTACATATATGAACACGGTAAGTAAGTAAGCCTACTGCGCAAGAATTTTGGACTCCGAGATCTTTCAGGTCATCTTTATCGCAAAGGAAGGTTCCAGGTTTAACTTTTTTGCATGGGTCCTCTCGATGAATGTAGTGCCATTGATTTTTTATTAAATATTTACTTCGCGGTATTACAACCCTAAACAGACTCTGATGCCTTATCGGTAAAGAATAAAGATGATAATATTCAAATAAGTTAGGACTAATTATAGGGATTCGAAGCAAATATACAATTCTATTGTTAAGAATAAAGCTATCTACATTTATAATCTTTTCAAAATTAAATATTTCTTCAAAAGTAACTTGCAAGGGCATACTTGAAGTTCCTACGATTTTTTCAAGGTTTTTTAATTCGGTTAAGAGATCTTTCATATTTACAATGCTGGGATGCATTAATCCAAGCCTAGAAAAAGTTAAAGAGTTTTCAACATCTTGCAACACTGCATCAATTATTTCATATAAGTTTATTATTTGATTTAAGATGTCTTTTATGAAAAGCTCATATTCATGTCGTGTTATAGCATTTTCTACAAGTTGATTTATATGTTGAATTTTGATCGCAAGAAGGTTTTCGTTATCGCTTATCTTATTAATTGTAGCATTAAATTTTTTTATAATGCTTGTTGAAAGAGAGTTTTGGTTTAATAAGTTAGAAGCCAATTTATTTTGATTTTGTTGCAGTTCTTTAATAAGTTTATCATAATACTCGCCATCGCTAGCATCTAAATTGCCTGTAA
Source organism: Anthonomus grandis grandis (assembly GCF_022605725.1). Taxonomy (NCBI): domain Eukaryota; kingdom Metazoa; phylum Arthropoda; class Insecta; order Coleoptera; family Curculionidae; genus Anthonomus; species Anthonomus grandis. The sequence goes on along the minus strand of NC_065567.1, from coordinate 5,574,360 downwards.
TTGCCTTAAAAATAGATCCAGCTACGTTTATTATGCCTCTTTTAAATCGTTTAGAATTCGGGATTAATTCTCTTATTTTATTTTCTACTCTTAACTTAATTAATTGTAGAATTTTTAAATAATTACTTGTATTATTATAGTAATCTTTATGAGTCATTAAAGCACTTGTTACATTTATCGTTTGATTATTTAATTTATTTATTTCGTCAAGGATGGGGTTAAGGTCGTAGTAATGTATTAAAGTGTGGGTGTATTTTGTAACTTGAGCTGTTCCTAATCTGTACGGTAAAATCCTGGGTTATCTGCTACCTGCGTTATCGTAATTCGGTTGTCATTTGCGAGCACGATCGTCGCAGAGCTGAAAGAGAATAATTGTGCTTTAATCAAAGCTGTAAAGTTTTTTTAGTGGGCGTCTTAAATTGCTCATATGTATTTTACCGTGATTTTCGGTCGTTATTGTTTTGCGGTTTTCATTTACTGTTTCAATATTACAGGGTTTTGTAAATTTATCTGATAATTTTTGCCTTTGATGTTTTTTTATATACACACTTTGATTAGGCTGAAATAGCTCGGGCCCATCGCGTTTTTCATTAATTTTTCTAATTAATGTTTCCTTATTTTCAACAAGTTTTTTATTTAGATTTTCGTATAAAAGACGAGATTTTTCTTTATGGGAATTTACATAATCCGTTAAAAGAATTTGATCCAATCTTATATCAAAAGGATCACATGGAGAAATGTGTCCACTTATCACTTCTATGGGTTTAAATTTGGTTACCGAGTGAATGGAATGATTATATGCTAGTAAAGCATAAATCATTTTTTTAATTATAGGGGTATTTTTAAATTCTTGATTATTAAATAAACGTATATGCTCAGATAAAGTTGAGTGAAGTCTTTCAATAACTCCATTTGACTGAGGATGGTTAGGTGAACAGAAATGTAATTTAATTTTATGTAAATTAAGAAGTTCTGTAAAAATAGTGTTTTTGAACTCAGTACCGTTGTCAACTATTATTTGTTTAGGTACACCGTGGTGACAGAAAAATATTAATAACTTGTCCACAATTTCTGTTGCAGCTAAAGAATTAAGGGGGTACGCTTGAGCGTATTTTGAGAAGCTATCAATTATTGTTAAGAATTTAACTTGTTCTAATGTGTAGGTGTCTAGGTGTATTATTTCGAAGGGTTTCGATGCTGTTGGCGTTACATTCATTTGCATAGTGACCGGGTTTCGTTCGTATTTACTTCTTTGGCAAATTTCGCAATTATTTATATATGTTTGGATTGTATTTTTTAAATTTGGCCAATAATAGCGTTCTTTAATTTTCTGTAGGGTTTCATCGATACCACGATGATTGGTCTTAGATTCATGATAATTTTTTATTATCTCGGGTATGTCGCGTTTATCGGTTACATCGATTAATTTTTTTAAACATCGTCGAAGTTTGAGAGAAGGCCATTTAAAAGTTTTTCGAATAACTTCAGAAAACTTTTCATAAACTTCTGGTTTTTCAAAATAAATGTGATATTGTTTATCAGCTATAACATATTCTTTTATTAAATTTAAAATATCATTTTCAAAGTTATTTTCGGAAATTTGAGCAGTAATTCTGCGTTTTTTCTCAAATAAAATTGAAATTTTTGGTTTGGCTGGTGAATGTAAAACAGTTGAAATAAAAATTTGATTCGCACCATAATTGACTGGGATATCATGGATTGGTATTCCCACAATAGGGTCTTCACTTTGATTCGTATGAACGGTCATGTCGTCATCATCAGGTGGTTGTTTATCAGCTGTTGGAGTTGTGACTGGGTCAATGACTTGATGCGTGACGTCATCATCTGGTTGAACCATGGTGGAAATTTGATCTAAATCTTCTTGTTCTCGTGAAGGTCCTTGTCCTTCCTGTAATTCTCTATTAAACTGTTCGATATAATCTTTAAGATCAAAACTGTTTGTTTCTTTAGTATGTATCTCTATTCTTGAAAGGGCGTCCGCATTTGTGTTATTTTGATAATGTTGATTAGGTACGTTATGCCTTATGTTATTTTGATTTTTTGGCATATTTAACAAATGTTTTGCGTTATTTTCTTGCAAGTAATGAATATTATGCTCTTGAGTGACAAACTGTAGAGCTTGCATAAGATTTTCAGGTCTCATGCATCTAATTGTTGTACCTAGTGGTTCTTTTAAACCTGATAAGAAAGTTTTTAAAGCAAGGTCGTTATAAAGAGATCTTTTTAAAATTTTTGCAACATCTGTGGTTTCATGTAAATCTACATATGAACACAACAAATTCAAAATATGTAAAATACGATCGTAATATTGACTTGGCTTTTCGTGATTTAATTGTTTCATCATAACCAAATCCCTGTTTAAACAAACTTCGTCCCTTTGATCCGCAAAATTTCTTCTTAGGGTCTCCTTTAACTCATCCCATGTACTAACATTTTGGATATTTATGACTAACTTAGCTTGCCCTGTTAACTTACTTATTAAAGAATTTAAAATATATACATTTTGAAAATTAGCAGTATTTATTCTATCATAAAAACTATCAATAAGTGATTGGCATGTTGTTAAATAACGATTTAAATCATTTGGATTTCCGTCAAAAACGGGAATGCAATTTAAGTATTCCGGTTTAAATTGTGCCATTTCTAAATTATTTGTAATTATAGAATTAAAATTATTATTAGAATTACTACTACTTGATTCTAAATAAGATTCTAAATTAGATGCTTCCGTAATTTGGGAAACAGAGTCAGCTGAGGGTTTTATTCTTAATTTGTTAAAAACATCAATTATGTCTTCGACGTCAGACATAAAGAAAATGCAAATATTTAAATATCAATGCATTAAAAATTAAATCAATAGCACTTACATTAGTAGAAGTCCAATCTTCGGCATAACTCTAAGGGTGAGGCTCTGGTTAGGCAATGTAGTCCCTTCCAATTCCTTATCCTTGCGAAGACAGGCAATGTACGTCCTATCCCCCGATGTTTAGTCGAACAATATGTAATACACAGTTCTACGATAGATTGGGATCTTTTGATTTTCGAAAAAATCCACTCTGCGTTTCACAAAAAAGTCAACTTCACAACAATGTTCTTTCCGGTTAATTCGTTAAAACGAAAAAAATCGATCGGCGATTCGATTGATTTCCAGAAATCCGACCCGACTGCGCCAATTAACTCACTAGCTCGAAGATTTTCCTTTTTAAAAAATTTATTTTACAAATAATATTACATTAGAGCTTAAACTACTTCTAAAGTATTCAACTGACTGACTAAACAATGGGTAAACAAAGAATATATAAACATGCAATATGATATGCTGAGCTAAGGGCTTTCCATAGAGGTAACTCACGTGTAGCCCGTTTTATTACATGTTGTGAGACCGTGACTTTGTGTTTTTCTTTGTTTTTCGTCAATTTTGTATGTTGGTCTCTTAGAGAATAATGGATGAGATTTTTGGATTTAGATTTAGAGGCTAGTGGAAACGACGGGTTTAATAGAATCGTTAACAAACAAATACTTATATGCAACTCCATACGCCTATCCATCCTTAACTAGTAAAGTTCTTTAAGAATATGAGAAATAAAATACAATATCACATAAGCAAATATCATAAACAAATACTATCCGTGCGCAGGTATTTTGTCTATTTTCCTGATCCTGATGCTGAAAATGAATATAAACTTGAGTGTCATCTGCAAAAGCTTGTAATTTGCAATATTTTAAAGACTTAAGTATATCAGAAGTGTAGATAATAAACAACAAGTGCCCCAGAATAGAACCTTAAGGCACTCCGGATAATATTTTCACATCATTAGAAAAAGAATTATTTAAAAATATTTTTTGAATTTTATTTTGAAAATATGATCTAATGAGCTCGACCGACTGATTCAGAAATCAATCATATTTAATTTTTGCTAATAATAGGTCATGATGTTATGTCATCGAATGCTTTCGAAAAGTCTAAAAGAACAAGTCCCGTTGACAATTTCTTATCTATTGAGGCCATTATGTCATCAGTGACCGTGACATGGGCAACCTTAGTACTTAAGTCTTAAGATTATCTGGAATAATTTTATTTATATTACAATATGCCATCACTGGAGATGTTTACGTCCGAGTAGAAGCACATTTTCAGCTCCGCATACTTTTGCTATATATGTAGAATATACTCGCTAATAATTAGTAATTTTATTGTAAGTTGGTGAAGTGGTGTGTTAACCATGGTCTGAGTAAGTCGTTTTGAACATAATCGATTTGGTCTTTATAATCTGACTAATTAAAGTACCAATCATTTGAGATTTGACTGCTGGTTAATATTAGAGAGTACTTGCATTATGGGAGGTGGTACTACAAGCCGTAGCGGAAGCGCTAATCGCCTGGAAGAAGATCAAATCGAAAAACTGATTTCCAAGGTTTGTGCTAGTTTTTTGAAGAAAATTGAAGAAAAATTTGATACTAAAATTTGAGGCTTGGAAACTAAGTTAAACAGGCTCTGTAATGCGATTAAGAAGATGAAAGATTCGGTAACAAACAACAGTAAAGAAATCGATAACGTCAAAACTCGTTTAGATGATCTGGAGCAAGCTTCAAAACAAAATTCCCTAAGAATTTGCGGCTTTAGAGAGTTGGCGAATGAAGACCTGGGTGTCGATCTATCAAAATTCTTTCAAGAAAATTTAGGATTCTCATGTAGCATTGATTATTTCAATTATGTCTTTCGTCTTCCTAAAGGCAACGATAATCACCCTTCCCCAATTATAGCCGGTTTTATTAGCAATATTAAATGGAACCAGATTTTTATGCAGAAGAAAATGCTGAAAAATTATCCCGTATCCTTGTTTGAAGATTTAACGTCTCGTAGATACCATTTGCTTCTGGAAGCTAAACGAAAATATGGTCACAATAACGTCTGGTCCACATCTGGTAAGATATTTCGCTGGAACCCGGCAACTTCACAAAAAATATGTATTAATAAAATTGACTATGTAAAATAAGGTTATCGTTAGAAAAGTTACGGTATAACTCTATATATAAAACTACTTGGCTTTTCAAAGTTAAAGAATGTATATAATTTAGTTTTTTCGCAAAGTTGTTTATTTTTCGGGTGATTTTTGTATTTATTTACAAGATATACATATTATATAGATTGTTCGATTTTTAAAGAATACTATATTATTACATATATAGCATATTGGTTGTTTTACTGTATCGTAGTTGGCGGAGAAAACTTTAATGCTTCTAAATGGTATATATGTCTGAAGCATGCAACAAAAAAATAATTATTATTTTTCTCACTTTAATGTACGTTCACTTTGTTCACAGTTTGACAGATTTTACAAGTTTGTGGAGGCCGAGAAATATGATATAATTGGACTATCCGAAACTTGGTTAAACGATTCGATTAAAAATGGTGGTATTAATGGTGTCGCTTTTTATATACGTAGTTCTTTAAAATTTGAACTTTTAGACTCCCCACCACAAATTAGTGCTTTAGAGCAAATATAGTTCCGCGCAAAAATTAACGGCAAAGTTATAATCTTTGGTTCACTTTACCGACCACCATCTATTAGTCTTGGTTCTTGTTTGGACGATTTGGAAAATTCTATAGTTAGTTTTTTAACTCATTCTGATAATGTAGTTTTTGGGGGAGATTTGAATGTAGATATATTGGATACTGGCAGCCCTGGGTATATTTGTGTTAACAGTCTTTTAAATAAATATAATTTAACCCAAGTGGTTCAGTCTCCAAAGTCGAATTTCAAGCATTGGAGCCAAGTTAATTGATGTTCTTGTTACTTCGGCTCCTGGCTTAATCACGGATGTGCAGGTTATTAATATGGATGACATATCCGATCATTGTTTAGTATTAAGGAAATTAAAACTTGAAAAAACCCGTACACCAAAGTCTTTACGTACTTACAGGGACTATTCAAATTTTGTTTTCGTAGATTTTCTTAATGACATTTTAAAAATTAACTGGCAAAATATATTTAACTTTACTGATATTGATGTGTTATCAATCGCTCTATTGATGGCATTATGCCGACTCAAGGATTAAGCTGACTGAACTAAAAATGAAGAACCGTGGGACGGGAGAGAAACGCGGGCACTTGAGACTCGGCGGGCTCTGACGATACATTTGATTACGGTCAACATTAGATGTTGTTATAATGTTTGTTTTAATATTATTCATTTAATTTAACTCTTTGTTCGTTTCGTTTAGGGACCATTAAAGTTTAGAGTAAAGAGGGTGGTTGTTATTTCTAACATCAGAAAGTGGGATTTTGGTGTCCGGTTAAATACTGATTATACGTGTTACATCTGTGTTTGTGATGCCAAGAGAATCCTGCCCTTTATCTACTCCTGACAGGATGTCACCTCCACCTGGCGTGCGAAATATAGAACGCCTACCTGCTGCTGAAGATCATGCGCATTTACGAAGTTATACACCCCCCATTGACCCTCCTATAACTCCACACCTTGTGGCTGTACAAACCCACCATGGGCAGGATGGTAGTGAGCTAAGTACCCAGAGTTTTAATACTTTTAGTAATGCTTTGCTTCAGGGGATCGAAAGAATGGTTAATAATAAAAGTGAACCTAAGTTTTTAGGGTTAACAACCGGTAATAACATTATTAGTGAATTCGACCCCTTGAAACATGATTTGAATCACTGGCTACAGTCCGTAGATGAGTATTCTTCAATGTACGGCTGGCCTGATATGGTGATTACTCATTTGGCGCTAAGTAAACTGCGAGGGCCGGCAGAAATTTGGTATAGAGGGCTGCCGTCTCGAATTTTTACTTGGTCCGAATGGAAAAGTTTACTTTTAAAGCATTTTAAGCCTACCAGAGATTTACATAAACTTATAAAGGAAATGATTTCTTTTAATTATGGTAAAACGCAGCAGAGTCTTTATTCATATACATTTGAAAAACTAACATTAATCAATAAAATGGGGTTAAATATTTCTGACTCTGATAAGGTAAATTTAATACTGGGAGGAATCGGTAACGAACAAATAAGGTTTTCTGTGGAAACAGCAGGAATTACCGATCCTGCCATATTGGCGCGTCATTTAAAAATGATCGATGATCAAAACAAATCACTCGACCAAGATATGCAAAATTTCACAGGGGTTACTTATAATTTAGGCGACGAAGGCCCATCGACTGGTCAGCAAAATTTTGGTAGAATTAAAAATCGATTAAAATGTTATAATTGTAAAGCTAGGGGCCATTATAAAAACCAATGTCCATCTAAATACGCTACAGGTAAAGCACTAGCCCCTTATCAGAAAAACTATAAACAAGTTAATTTTACTAAAACCAGCTCGGGCTCAACAATGAATACTTTTATAAAAACCATTTTAATCGAAAATGTCTCAATAAAATGTTTTATTGACTTCGGCAGCGAATGTTCTTTAATTCATCAAAATATGGTAAATAAACTTAATCTTAAAACATTTACTCTCAATAAGCCTATTCATATTTCGACGATATCCGATAATACGTTGGAACTTAATCGTTATGTGACGGTAAAAGTAAACATTGACGATGTTCAGCGGAACATTTCTTTGTACGTTGTAAATAAAAATATTGCGAACGCCGATATTCTTGTGGGTCAAAACTTTACCGAATTGAGTGACGTTTGTTATGAGAAACTTAATGGGGTTTTACGCTTTATTTCGAACACGGCTTCAACTGTTCAACTTGATAATAAAAACGTTAAAATTGGTATTAAAGATAATTTTGCGACAAAAGCGGTTTTGAAGTTATTAAATTCTTATACAGGGTTATTTGCACGAAGCGCTTTTGATGTCGGAACTTGCGATGAGGTCATGCACATAAAATTGAAATCTGATCAGCCAGTGATGTTTAGACCAAGACGTTATTCCGAAGCAGAGCGGGACGTTATCAGAAATATTATAAACGATTTATTAGAAAACAAAATTATAAGAGAATCGACCTCACCTTATTCAAGTCAGGTTTTATTAGTTGCCAAAAAGGGAGGTGAGTCACGTCTTTGTGTTGATTATCGGGCGCTAAATAAATTAACAGAATTCGACAGGTATCCGATTCCTTTGATCGAAGAGCAAATAGATCGATTAGCAGGTTATAAATATTTTTGTAGCCTTGACTTAGCTTCGGGATATTATCAAATTCCGATGAGTCCAGAATCAATTCCCAAAACGGCTTTTATCACGCAGGACGGTCACTACGAGTTTTTAAAAGTGCCGTTTGGACTTACAAACGCTCCATCGGTTTTTCAACGAGTGATTAATAAAATTCTTGGTAATTTGAGATTTTCAAAAGTGTTGGTTTACTTGGATGATATTTTAATTCCAGGAAAAACCGTTGAAGAAGCCATGGAGACACTTAAAATTGTTCTGGACCTTATCAGTAAAAATAATCTTAAACTTAAATTGTCAAAGTGCTCCTTCTTGCAAACGAATATACAATTTTTAGGATATGAGATTTCGGACTCTACTATTAAACCCAATCATGAAAAAACGTTAGCGGTTGAAAAGTTTCCGATTCCCACAAATATTCATCAGGTGCGACAATACCTGGGTCTTACGGGATATTTTCGAAAATTTATTACACATTACGCTGAAAAATCAAAACCTTTAACGGAACTTTTGCATAAAGATAAACAGTGGAAATGGGAAACTTCTCAACAAGAGTCATTTGATGTTTTGAAGCAATTGTTGGTAAACAAACCTGTTCTTAATATTTTTGATAAAAATTTAGAGTGTCGGTTATACACGGATGCTAGTCGAATTGGTATCGCAGGTTGTCTGATGCAAGTTAAAAATAATAAAGAACACACAGTGGCATATTTTAGTAAACAGACTTCTCCCGCGGAGCAAAAATACCATTCATATGTTTTGGAGGCATTAGCAATTGTTGAATCGGTAAAAAGATTTAGACAATATCTAGTAGGTAGACCTTTCATAATTGTCACTGATTGCTCGGCGGTTGTTAGTACCTTCAAAAAGTCAGACTTAAATGCAAAAATAGGACGCTGGGTGTTAGAGTTAAGTGAATATCAATATGAAATTAAACATCGCTCTGGTCAACAAATGAGACACGTGGATGCCCTCAGCAGAAACCCAGTTAAACAGGAAAATAATAATTGCGATACTCTCGAGGTCAGTATTAATACAATAGTAATAACGGAAGGAGATTGGTTACGCACTGCCCAAGAAAATGATGATAAAATACGGGATATTAAAAATATTTTAGAAACGGGAAATTTCGAAAAACAAAAACACATTTTTAATGAATACGAATTAAAAGGTGAAAAAGTTTATAAAATAACTCCTTTTGGTTTACGGTGGGTTGTCCCAAAGAAAGCAAGGTTTCAAATTGTCCGGTTAAACCACGATGATGTTGGCCATTTTGCAGGGGAAAAAACATTTGAATTAATATCACAAAAATACTGGTTTCCTCATATGCGGCGTTTTATTAATAAATATATAAAGAACTGTTTAAATTGTTTATATTTTAAAACTACTGGAAATAAAAAACCAGGCTATCTCCATCCAATTCCAAAAATACCTCGCCCCTTTCATACCTTGCATATCGACCATTTAGGCCCCTTTATAAAATCAAAAAGCGGTAACACTCAAGTACTTGTTATTATAGATGCGTTTACGAAATTTATATTTATATATTCTGTACCCAGTACAAGAACTAAATTCGTTGTTAGCGCCTTGGAAGAAATCATAAAAGTTTTTGGGGCCCCTTGTCGTATTATCAGCGATCGAGGCAAAGCATTTACGTCTCACAAATTTAAACAATTTTGTAAATCACGCGGTATATCTCACTACTTAAATGCCGTTGGTTTGCCACGTGGGAATGGACAAGTGGAGCGGTACAATAGGACGATTATTGACTCCCTGTCAACAATGGGTGCCAATGGTGATGATGACGAGTGGGACCAGAATATTTTAAATATTCAATTAGGGTTAAATGGCAGCATAAATAAAGCCCTAAATGCCAGTCCTAGTGAAGTTTTGTTTGGTTTCCGTGTTTCGGGTCAGGTAGCTTATAACCCGCCTGAATTAAGTAGCTATGTAGATGTTACAGCTCTTCGTAGTCAAATCGTTGCGGATACGGAAAATTATCAGACACGACAAAAACAACGATTTGATCAAAAGAGATGTTCACCCGTAACGTACAAATTGGGTGACTTGGTACTATTGAAAATAACCTCCTTTCCGGCTACAGGTAGTAGTCGTAAATTATTGCCAAAGTGGAAAGGTCCTTTCAGAGTATCGAAGATTCTGGGAAATGATCGTTATGAAGTAAGAGAAATTCCAGGAATGCATCGATCTCAGAATCCCTATGTCGGGATTACTGCGACTGAAAACCTAAAACCCTGGATTAAATTATAAATTGTTCATTTAAGGTACGCATCCAATTCTTGAATCATCTTTTCTTTTGTTGAGTTAGAGTGTGGTAATTCTATCTTCGGGAGTAGGTTAAAAGCCGGTACTCCGAGTGGCAGTAGCGCTCAGACGAAGCATAAGAATACCCAGATTACTCAGAAGTGCTCACAAAAGAGAACTTTTAATAGTTATTCTGCTATGTAGAGTGTGGTGTTTCTATCTTGGAAGTAGGGTTCGACCTGGTACTTCGAGTAATAGTAATTACTCAGACAAGATAAAATACCCAGATTACTCAGATTTACATGGTAGAATGATAAATTAACTACCCTGTCTGAAAAAAAAAAAAAAAAAACTAACACTAAAAGTTAGTTAAAGTTATGTGGTTTCTTCCAGAGTCAGCCGAGTAGACGACTGATCTGGTTCAGCAGAGTCAGGACACTCTAAGAGGTCAGGAAGGGCCGAATGTTATCAATCGCTCTATTGATGGCATTATGCCGACTCAAGGATTAAGCTGACTGAACTAAAAATGAAGAACCGTGGGACGGGAGAGAAACGCGGGCACTTGAGACTCGGCGGGCTCTGACGATACATTTGATTACGGTCAACATTAGATGTTGTTATAATGTTTGTTTTAATATTATTCATTTAATTTAACTCTTTGTTCGTTTCGTTTAGGGACCATTAAAGTTTAGAGTAAAGAGGGTGGTTGTTATTTCTAACAGATGAAATGGTAACTTTTTTCCAAAAAAACGTAACTGATGTATTTGATATTCATGCGCCCTTTAAAACCTCTAAGTTCACTAAAAGTAAAGCTCCATGGATTACTGACAATATACGATTTATGATGAAACTTAGACAAAAAGCCCTCACGAAGTATAAAAAACTAAAAACTGATGCTGCGCTTAATAAATACAAACAAATTAGGAATTTTGTAACGGGTGCAGTACGTAGCGAATAAAAAGCCTACTTGAATGAACAATTTAAATCAAACCCTACTTGTTTTTGGAAAACATTGAATTCTCTTAACACAACATCGAAAGTTTCTCCTTCCACAATTATTTGCGATTCTCGAAACGCACCTGATGGACTTTTTTTTTATTAATAGCATTCCCAAGGTATATACGGTATGCACTAATAATGGCCTTAAAACTAAGTTTACCAATAAAGTACACCCTAATGTTAAGAAACTATTTCAATTTAAAGAAATTTCTGAAAAGCAAGTTGAAAAAATAATTTGTTGTATAAAATCTACTGCAACTGGTTCTGATGGCATGGGCATTAAAATGATTTCACTTTTAGTTCCTTATTTAACCCCTATATAAACATAAAGCATTTGTATTATCAAAATTTCTATCTGAATGGAAGAATGCTGACTTACTGCCCATCTCAAAAAATAATACCCCTACGGAATTTTCTCATTATCGAACTATAAGTATATTGCCAACCCTTTCTAAAATATTGGAAAAGGCCATGTATATGCAATTAAATGATTTTTTTAGACTTAATTCCATAATTCCTATTACTCAGTCAGGGTTTCGATCGCAGCATGGTACCACGGCAGCACTATTGCATGTATGTGATGATATTTTTAGTGCTTTGGATAATAGAGAGGTTACTACATTAGTGCTGCTGGACTATAGCAAAGCGTTTGATACTCTGGATCACTCTCTTCTTCTTACCAAACTAAAATATTTTGGATTACACGAGTCGGCGCTGAGTCTACTTTGTGATTACTTAAGTAATAGAAAGCAAAGAGTGCGCTTAAATTCCACCTTTTCAGAATATTTAAATATTAATCAGGGAGTTCCTCAAGGCAGCATTTTGGGGCCACTACTATTTTCGACTTATACTTGTGATTTTTCTGAATTCCTGCATAACTGCAAGTCTCACCAATATGCAGATGACGTCCAACTCTACTCAGCTTTTTCGACAAATGAACTGAATACTGGCTTAGCACGTATTAATACCGATTTAAATCAAATTGTACAGGTGTCTAATTTTCATGGGCTGGCTCTCAACGGTACTAAATCTAAACTATTACTTTTTGGAATGCCTAAATCTTATCATTTGAATTTAAATGTTATTATCGATGGAAATATTATCCAACCATCTGACTGCGAAAGAAACCTAGGCATTCTTCTTGATAATCAGCTTAATTTTGTAAAACATATTTCCAGTATTTTACAAAAAGCCTATTATAAATTGAAAATTCTATACATGCAAAAAGATATTTTATCTTCTGATGTTAAACTCAAATTAAGTGATTCGCTGGTTCTCTCTTTAATTAGCTATGGTAGTGTACTCTTCTGGCCAGCTCTTGCTCAAAAGGACAAGTTAAGTCTACAAAAGCTACAAAATGCTTGCCTAAAGTTTTTCTACGATAGAAGAAAATTTGATCACGTCACTCCGTTATTTCTTTTCTCTGGCTGGCTGAATTTGGATGAACGTTATAAAATCAATATGGCTGTTCTTGTTAATAAGGTACTCCATAATAAACTTCCCCAATATCTATATGACAAATTATCCCAGTCATAACAGCATACAACAACAAGCAATGGTTCAACCTGAATTGCAAAAAGGCAGTAAACACTAAAAACGCAGCGTATCGCAAATGGCGTCAACATCCTTCCACCTAAAATCGGAGGAACATTTTAACCTCCAGAAATAGCTGCAAGCGAATTATTGATGAATGCAAAGAGAGTCACAACAACAGGATCAAAAACAAATTGCTAAACTGCCCAAATGGAACAAGATCTTTCTGGTCGGTATCAAAAGCCGTTAGTCAAGGATTTGCTAAGTCGGCCTTGCCACCCCTAACAGCAGATGATAGTTCTATCGCGGTAACAGCAAGGGAAAAAGCCAACTTACTGGGTAAACTCTTCGCGTCCAATTCTACTCTGCACTCGCAAGGCAAAACACCGCCATATTTGCCAAGGGTGAATTCATCGATGGGAGAAATTTCGTTTCGCCAACGAATTGTAAATAAAATTCTTAAAAGCGTAGACACCAACAAAGCTTTTGGACCCGATGGATTTCCAGCCCTAGTACTAAAACGTTGTGCAGACGAATTAACTCCTCCCTTATGTAGACTGTTCACGGCATCGTATAAACAGGGCTCATTTCCAACAAGCTGGAAAATTGCTCGAGTGCAAGCTGTACCCAAAAAGGGTAAGAAGACAATGCCCTCCAATTACCGCCCGATTGCACTAGTTCCAGTAATATCGAATATTATGGAGAAAGCAGTTAACCAACAACTGTTAAGATATCTGGAAGCATCTGGACTAATCAGCGATCATCAATACGGCTTCCGAAAGCTTAGATCCACCGGCGATCTTCTGGCTTACGTCACACACTTGTGGACGGAGGCCATGGAGAAGCACGGCGAGTCCCGCTCAGTCGCTCTTGACATTTCCAAGGCATTTGATAGAGTGTGGCATGAGGGACTACTAACCAAGCTCTCCTCAATCGGCATACAAAACTCATTATTGAATTGGATCAAAAGTTTTTTTGAACAACGAACAATCCAAGTAGCCGTCGATGGACACCTCTCCGACAAATTTAACATTAACGCTGGAGTCCCTCAAGGAAGCATTCTATCCCCCACCCTTTTCTTGATATATATCAACGATTTGCTAGAAACCACTGTCAATCCAATCTACAGCTTTGCGGACGATAGCACACTTATTTCCACATTTAAGTCCGCCAAACCAACGACAGCCGCAAGTTCTCAGAATCTTAGGCAGCAACAAGTAGCTTCAACCAACAACGATATTAGAGCAATCTTGGAGTGGCGCAGTAATAATCTGGTTAATTTTAACGCTAAAAAAACGCAGGCTGCAGTATTTACGATGAAGACTAACCTTGGTGGCCCGGAGCTGGTTATGGCAGGGAAAACATTGCCAATGAAATCATCTTTACATATTCTAGGAGTCGAAGTCACCAACAGTGTGTCCTGGTATGACCACGTTGCCGAGATCGCCAGGGCAGCTTCCAAAAAACTCGGAGTGCTTTTCAAAACGAAAAAACTGTATACACCAGAACAGCTGCTGACTCTTTATAAGGCTCAAATACGCCCTTCTCTCGAATATTGCTCGCATGTCTGGAGCTCTGCACCCAAGCATAGTTTAAAGCTGCTAGATTCTTTACAGAAGAGAGCTATTCGTCTTATCGACAAACCAGAACTGACAAAGAGTCTGGATAGTCTAAAGCACAGGAGAAAGGTGGCTGATCTCTGTTTATTCTACCGTTATTATCACGGTAAGTGCTCCTCTGAGCTGGCAGGCCTGATTCCACCCAGGGCTGTTCCGGCAAGAAGGACGCGTCTAGCAGTTGCGGCTCATCAACATCGAGTCCACCGGCCTACCCCAAGGACGTCGCTGTATTGGGACTCATTCATCTGGAGAACATCTTCTTTGTGGAACGGGCTTCCACCTCACATATTTCCCGACGCATACAATCTGCAGCAATTCAAGATAAATGCTTACAAATATCTTCGCGCAAGCACCACTCCAAGAGTGACATAGGACTTTCCTCTTGTGCTTGTGTTTATAATAAAAAAAAAATACATGGCCGTAAAAAGCGCCACTCTGCACATAGAACTTCCAAATTTCAAGGGTCTTTCAGTTATAGTGCGGTTAAGGTATATAATTCATTTCCAAATAACCTTAAAGCTAAAACGTCGGCTGTCTTATTTCCAAAAGCTGTCAAATCTTACTTTTCTAACACTGCGAACTAATAACTAAAATATAAAAAATATATTTCATGTAATTTTAAGTTATATCACTAATTACTTACTTATTACTTTTTTCTTTTTTTTATTTCTTTTATAAACTAGATATAATTATAATTATTTTAATAATTAATTACGTCATGTGATGTAAGTAAAATTCTATTTTAGGCTTCTTATAATTTTAGGCTTCTCTTATTTTTTTTTTCTGTATGTTCTTCATAATATTTAAAACTTATTCAATTTATTTATTAACACTCTTTCAAAAACTTTTGATAAAACTGGCAAAATACTTATTAAGAACTAGTGACTTAAGGTCTACTAATTCTGTTCTATACAGGAATTAATTATTTGAGTGAGAAAAACATCCAAAAATGGACTGCAATACTTTTTGGCATTAAGTCCATCCACCTCTGAAGCATTGGTACCAATACTATGAACTATTTTATCAATTTCAGTAACGGTAAGTTAAATTAAAAGAAAATTGAATTGCACTATTAAAAATATTTTGCTCAAAGAAGCTTCTTTTAAAAGAGCAATCTGAAGTATTTTGCAAAAATTCACTAAAAAATGTGCTTATATCATTAGTATCAATTAAATTATTTGAAACGCTTAAGTTAATTATTTAAATATGATCTTTTTTCCGTTCTTATCATCGATAGTGTAAGATTTTTGAGCCTTTTATAGTGATCTCAAGCATGTATATTACTGATTCTCTTAAATTCTCGCAATGCTGCATCCCCTTGCCTCATAAAGACGTCAATGTTTATTGTCAACCACGGAGCTCAAGGATTACTTATTCCTTACCTTTTAAATAAAGCATGTTTACCAAAAATAGAAAGAAGAAGCTGATTAAATAACGAAATCTTATTATCTATATTTTGTTTATAAATTATATCAAGAAAATTCATTAATTGAAGAGTGAAAATTAGAAAGGGTCTAATGCTTTTTTTTCCCGAAATTCAGTTTTTTTATTATGCTTTATGTCCTATGAAAGGTTCTAAGTGCCAAAATTACATTTTTACCTTTATAAGAGTCCCTCGTAAATGTCGATAGTTTTATGTGCGCAAGCATTTTCCTTAGAAAGGTCCTAAGTCCCATATATTTATTACCTTAGTTATGTCTAGACATTTGGACGTGTACGTTGTGTGTGATAATTTCTTGATTTGAAATACATTATAATGGAAGAACCCCAAAGAAAAAGGAGAAGTAAAGGCAGTGGTTCATTTAGAAGTTAACAGAGTCGTTTAAAAACAAGTAGAAGTCATACAAAACTTATAAAAAGAAGATAGTACCTGAAAAAAATTATCCAGAACAGCAGGTATGGATTACAAACTTATTAGCTATTTTCGCGGAGATTATCCGAATCGGTTCTCAACGCTAAGGCAGGAATTACACTAAGAAAATGGTATGTATGTTGACGTTGGTTTGTGAATGTATTTGTTCAGAACCGGTTCGGGATGATCTCCGCGAAAATAGCTACTGTTTTCTTTTCCAGTTATAACTTTGTTTATTTTTTTGAAGATAGCATGCAAATGTAAATTCAGCTGCAAAGGTGTTACCCACGAAAGAAGACGTTCTCTTTTTGAAAAGTACCATGCACAAAATATGAAAACACAAAGCACTTTTCTAATGGGGCTTATAAGTGTTTGTGATGTTCAAAGAACGCGACATGGTTCGTATGAGGATGAGCAAAATAGCAGACGTCAAGCAACAATATATTACTCCCTTCCTAATGGCCAAGGAAAATTTGAACGGGTATGTAAGAAAACATTTTAAAATACATTCGGTGTTAACGATAAAAAAGTACGGGTCCTCATTGAAAAGAAGAAAATGGGTGAGACCTGTTATAATGATAAACGTACCAGACATGCTGCTCCAAAATTTTCTGAAGCTGATCGTCTTCTGATAAAAAATCATGTAAACATGATACCAAGGGAAAATCCGAAAAGAATACCTTAGTCCTGACTTAAATATTCAAAGACTGTTTAAAGCTTTTACGCAATTACACCCAGATTCCTCAGTCACATACAAATTCTATAGATCTGTTTTCATCAAAGATTTTCCCAACCTAAGTTTCCACAGACCACGAGTTGATACGTGTAGCACATATGACAAACTAGAATGTCAAATTAAAGCCAACATTAAGTCAAGTCAATGTGCAAAAGATGAGCTGGAAATCCATCATCGAAAGGCCGAAAGGGCAAGAGAGATATTAAAGCAAGATACGATTGAGTCTCAAGATCCCGAAAGCACAAAGTGTTGTTTATCCATGGATCTACAGCAGGTCATGTTTGTTCCATCATTGACACACAGCGACATGTTCTACCTTTCGCAGCGGTCCTGCTACAACTTAGGAGTTCACATTGGGGATCAAATGAGGCCTACATATGTATATGGCACGAGGGAGTAGCTTCTCGTGGAGCCAACGAAATTGCATCATGTCTTTTATACATTGTTAACCGTGGATTGACCCTTAAGGAGCATTTGGTAATATGGTGTGATAATTGCGGGGGACAAAATAAGAATAGAATTTTATTATTTACATTGATCTTTTTGGTGGCCAATGGTGTTTTCCACACTATTGAACAGAAATTTCTTGTAAGTGGCCACAGTTTCATGCCCTGCGATAGAAACAGGAAAAACAATGGCAACAACAGCCCGGTATCGAAAATGCCAACACGTAAAAAGTTGGTCCTTGAGCATGGCGTACGTGACCAAAGTGACAAAGACAGACAGATAGAAAAATCACGTTAGTCAGAGAGGGACAGAGAATGAAAAACAACCTGATTCCAATAAATTGCTTAAAATTCAATGCGAAGAACAGCTAATGCCATCTAGGAGTTCTTATTTTTTTATAATGCCATTAATCCACTTAACACTAGATATCGCGATCAGTATATTTTCATGCAATATCAAATTATTACACTATCAAAGCAACCAAAAAAAACGCTACATACTCTCTTGTTATGTATTTGTTAGTGTTATTTTTTTTAAATTATAAAAATGTTATTAAAAAAATGTGTAATTGAATTTTACCGAAAATAATATTAAAATTTTTACTTAAAATAAAACATCCTATATATTATTACATTTTTGAATTCTACTTTCAATTATTAGAAATTCGATTGATAGAATGTTATACTTTTGTCCATAATAATTTTCAACGTCCAGTAGTTACCGAGATATTAAGTGTTCGACGGGTAGGCCTACAAGTCTCTTTCCAACCCTGAAACCTTGTCATTACCGCTGTCCACCCTCCCTAGTTTCCCTAAGTAGGCGACCTGTCCCAATAAAGAAAAGCAGGCTTTCCCAGTTAAGGTCCTTTAGTCTTCTCGTGGCAGAAAGCGGTGAACCCATGATCTTTTTCCTGCTTCTACCCAAGGTGTCTAGCGCATCCCTGCATTCTTCGATCAGTTTAGAACTGGTTCTGGCTGCTTGGAGCTTGGCTGTCAGAGTAAATGATTATTTCCGTTTCCGGACTCTTTTTAACTTCTTTCCTTGTAGCCATCTCCAGAAAAGCGAACACCTTCGCTTATCAACAAGCCTATCTTCGATCGGTGTCGCTATGATATACTACAGATCCTACTAGCCCTATCTAAGCTTGCTGAACTATCTGTGTACCATATTTGCAGATCCTTTTGAGATGGAGCCTTTGTGTTAAGCCATTCTTCTTCCGCTTGCTAACAAGGCCTTTGTAGTCTACTTTTTGAGCATTTGAAGTCTTGTTTGTTGATGTCGACCAGACTACCTACATTACTCTAGGCCTGATTACAGTTGTATATAGCTAGTATAGGATGAACCAAAGGGGGGAGAAAGTAGACTCAACGATAGAGTCAATAACGATACACGATGGTGTAAACTTATTTTATTTTATGTTAGTGTGAGTCAGTGTATAGTTTCTAAATAGATAGGTCTGATGATGCCCTAATGCGGCGAAACGCGTAATCTTTAATAGACGCTTGATTTATGAGACTGGGACTTTGAGTTTAATTTCTCCATCCTTTGGTTCATGTACTTAAGTCTCTTTGAGAATAATAGATGATTATTTTGAAATCTAGTATAGGATATTGTGCTTTATCCCCACTTCTTAGCAAGTACCCTTTGAACTTGCCACAAAATGGCAATTGCTTTGTGGACTGCCTTGGTGACGTGTTTAATCTACGTTAGCTTCCTGTCCAGGTACACGCCAAATACTTGATCTCATGTACTCATATCTACATTATGTATTTGAAGCATGTATTAGAATGTTTTACCAGAAAAAAACTTCAAAAAAAGTGCTGTAAGTAGAGTTTAAAAAAGGAGCACTTGAATAAGCTAATAAGATTTAGGCTTTATGACTAATGACAATAATGGTTTTTCCTTTTTTATGCAAAAACCGTGCATGGGGCAAAGACCAGATATGCTCTAAATGCGAAAGAAATAAAGAATTCAAAAATATTTTTTATTACAAGAAAAGCCAGTGGCGTTGTCTTTTCTTTAAAAAAAAAATTTCAGTTCAAAGCCCGCATTGCCGCCTTTGGCGTTCATGAACATTTAAATTGTGTCAAGGAAAAACGCTATGGCTGGCGGCTTAGAAATACTGCATACCAATTTTCAAAAAAGGGTCAATAGGGTATTAAATTTATCAAAAAAAACTAAGTTTTTTTCTTTGAACTTTACTTACCTGTAGTGTAAAATCTAAGATGTTTAGGACATGTTCATAGGAACTTTTTTGCCGGATTTCGTCCAAGGAACACGGCCTTGAATTTAAACGCACTACTAAAAAGTTGTTACACAAAGTATTTTAACACCTTCTAAAAGTCGTTAAAAGAAGTTAATATACCAAAAATCCCCTATATAAAAGTTGCCTAATAAGTTATTTTACATTATTGAAAATATTTTTTTTCAAATATTTATCATTTTGAATCGTTATCGTTTTTACAAGAATTGATCAAACTTGGCCCCAGTTGTTCGAATAACACGCAAAAAATCTACATTTGTACGAAAATTAAATTCTGGTGTTCACGAGTTAAAGCACAAGAATTTTAATGCACTCTTGAAACTCTTCCCGAGTATTTACTGCTCTATCATGTTACACCAACTCTCTTTCAAATAACCCCACAAAAAAAATTACAAGGCGATAAATCTACAGATCGAGGAGGCCAAAATATGAGTCCCTATCCATCTATTCGAAAGCTCATTATTTAGATGTTTAGGAACTTCTCGTCTAAATTGTGGTGAAGTCCCATCAGAATATGTGGAACAACCACATATTCTGTCTCACATTTAGAGAAACATCTTCTAATAATTGTGGCAGATTATGTCTAAGAGATTCTAAATAAATTTTCATAAAAACATATGTTAAAAACTAGATCTTTTTACAGCATGCGGATTTTCTACTTCCCAGACATGATTGTTGTGGAAACTTTGCATCCCATCTCGTGTAAATGTGAAACCATCTGTTCATACGGCAATTCAATTTGTAAAATCTTCAGTTCTGCCAAACTGTTCTAAAAGCCACTGACAAAATACAACTCTTCTAGGTTGCTTTTCAGGTTGTAAGGCTTGGTCCTACTGATAATAATAAGTATAATACTGTTCTTGTCGTATTGTCTTTTACACTGTACTATAAGAAGCTTTAACTTGAGCTGCTGAACCCAACAATGAGTACTAAACCCAAAGCACTTCGCCTTCGACCATTTCTAAAATGTTTTCCTCAATTTTTCTTAAAGAAAACCTTTTCGTATACAAACATACGATATAAAATAAACCTGCAGGCTGTGGCTGTAAAATAAAAACACAAATGAAAATAATTTAAAATAGGCACTATTAAAAAACTGATACAACTAATCGAACCAAGAGTCGCACTGAAAACTATACAATAATAGATATTTGGTAAATGGTAGAAGCAGTAAACAAAAAACATAAGATTACTGCATTGGCCGACAATATCAAAAAACTTGTTTATTAACGTTTTTATTTTTTCAAATTTTTAATGTTTTACTATCCCTTTTATTATGTGACTTTTATATTGGTGATTTTTGGTATATTAACTAAATAATTCAGAAGGATGCAGATATTAGAAAGTGTCATTAAATTGAAAGCGAGCAGATAAGAAAAGTAACTAACGAAAGACACTACTATTACTGACCATTAAAATAATAATGACAAAAATTGAGAAAAAGATTACTTAAAAAACTATTGTGATGCACGAAGTTATAAGTAATATATTAAAGAAAAAGATTACATATTTGTGGTAATAAATATTTTTAGCAAATTTGTTTATATTGCAAGTTTTTTTTATTTTACTTTAAAACAATAAGCATTTAAATGTTTTTTTCTTAGATTATACAGGGTGTCCCGGTTCATGTGGGAAATCTCTCGGATTCAGGTAAAACATCGAAAAATAATACCGAACGTTCCTATAAAAAAATTCCTACAGGCCTTCTTTACGAAGATACAGCCTCCTGGACTGCTGAAAAATTGACTGAATTGAACTGAAAAATTAAAAAAAAAAACATTGGCTCGTTTATTATTTTTTTCCTCCAAAACGGTTCATTTTATCAATAATGAACAAGAGTAGCTTTTTTTTAGCCTAGGGTTCAAGGTACCCAAATTTATTTTTTTTAGACTTTAACATACAGGGTGTTAAATATATACGCATTAAAGTGTACAACCTAGTCCGCCCCTGGTAAACAAGGTAAATGTATTTTAAGGATGTCATTTTAAGAGGTCCCTAATAGTGTTCATCACCCAAAATTTTTATTAAATTCTACCGGGTAGCTAAAAAGTAATTTATGAAAAACCAATTTCCAGCAGCGTCCTTTAGGAGGCTGTATCTTCGTAAAGAAGGCCTGTAGGAATTTTTTTTATAGGAACGTTCGGTATTATTTTTCGATGTTCTACTTGGATCCGAGAGATTTCCCACATGAACCGGGACACCCTCGACACCTATATTATAAAAAAGCTACTATGAATTACGCAAGAATATATATGTTTTTAACAAAGAATCCCATAAATAAGCAAGAACCGTAAATGATGTTGAGGTGTATCAAAACAAAATGTAATTTAATCTTTTTTCTAAACGCTCCTCTTAATATATATAGTGCTAAGGTCAACTAGATTGTTGTAAAGAGAGTAATTGGATTATTGCTCGGTTTTACATTTAATTGTCAGTATTAGAGTGCAGCCCATTTCTCTTTAGGACTTAAGTTGGAAAATGTATTTTTTAAGTATGCCCTTCGTTTTAAACTTACAGCACAGGTATTGTTAATTTTAAGCTCCTTAACCTATGCGTCGTTCTCAGGAAATTATGAGTTATTACGCCTTAAAGCATTATTGTTCATATTTACCTATAATTTTATACCAGTAACCATTACCATTATAATTTTAACGGTATTACGTGTAATTAACATTTGAAACAAAGCAGTCTAATCAGTTATCATTTAATAAAATTGCTTATATGGCAATATATGGTCACATTTTTATCATATATAGCTATAGAAAAGTATAGAGAAGGAAGAGGAATATTTTTTTTTTAATTTTAGAAAATGTAACTCTAGTAGTTACGTTATTTAAGCATTTTAATTCTAAAACAGTTCTAACTTAAGATGGAGGATTTCTCATAAATAGTAAAGTGTTGTGGGTATTATTAAAATAAATACAGGATGCCCGAGACAAAACAGTCCACCCTGAAAACCTTGAAAAATAAATTGTGTAGCCAAGAATGGCCGAACACTTTACATTTTTTTCAAATTTAATATTGAGGGGGACATTTATTGACAGAAATTGCGTTTCACTGACGTCATCCCCTCACTACCCAGAGCCCCCATGTCAATTTTTTTAAAAGGCAATAGGGATCAAGTTATACTTTGAATTAAAGCCCTATTTTTATTTTATCAATTCGTTGTCGAGAAATATGAATGAACGTGGCTAACATTCTTCGAAAGTTTGAATCTTGCACTTTTGTTGTCTGCATAAATTTTCTTTCTTTTTAATTAGTCAGATTTTTTTAGTTATCTCTAATCAAGAAAAAAATACATTCCAAAAATTGTTTGAGTACTTTAGTGATTAGGTTAAATCGTAAGAGAAATTTGCTATATAATATCTGTTTCTTCGACAATTGCTCCTTTTATTTACATGATAAAGTCAATAGGCACAACTGTCGATACTGGAGCGACACTAATCCTCATTTATTACGAGAACCACATACGCAGCGATCTCACAAACTTAATGTAGCATACCAGCCCATATGCTGGGAGATCATATTATTGGATCTTTTTTTATTAATACAAATTCTAATGCTGAAAATTACTTCGAACTTCTGCAGGACCATTAATCGCCATAACTGAGTTACTTAAAAAAGATTATTATCTTCTTCTACTACCTTCTAGGAAATGAACTGATATTTCAACAAGATGAACCGCATTATGCTGCTGCTGTTAGTCATTTGTTAAACGACGTATTTTCTGCACGATGGATTGGCTGGAGAGGTACCGTAGAATAACCTGCTATATCACTTCAAACTTCAAAACTTTTTTATTTGTCCTCAAGATACAGAGTTATAGTTACAACACAATAATAATAAAAAAGAATATGACAAGTAAGGACGACCTTGCGATTATATAACCGATCCACAAGACTCGTTAGAATACAAGCTTGTTTGAAGTAGCCCTGCTTTCTATAATACTTTACAAGTAATATAGAGGTATAGTTCAAATATAGAATATTAGAACCAGGTTAACACATAAAATAAAATTAAATATAATTCTGACATATATGTGTTATAGTTAAGTTACAGTGAACAGTATATAAGTACTGTTAATTCATTTTATAGTTTTAAATAATTGAAATTAAACTAATAAAAAAAAAAATATATATATTTAAAAATAAAGTTAACAAAAGTTAAGCTCTGTGTTCTATGATCTGTGCTAATGATCCCACTGGCGGGTTCCTGGCCTCGGTTTCGCAATACGCTGACTCTTTGCTAGATCTGCATAAGACGCGAGGGGACAACAGCGATAAAGATGACGTTATTGCTAACACGGCCTTTCCTGAGCTAAGAGAACGTCCTCGTTCTTGAAATTGTATGCAGTCAACAGAAGACTACCCTTGGGATCATTGCTGTCAAAATAAACCAAAATTAAAATCAATGTAATTATTGTATCTTAGTTAAAAGCGTCCTCTTAACCCAGATACGAGATTAAATAAATAAAAGAATAAATGGGGAATTAAAAAGTTGCCATAGACCAGCCAAGAAACTCACAGGCACAATCTAGAATAAAGGCTCAAAAAAGAAACATTACGGTCACGAAAAACAGATCAACTGCCACAGACAAGTCAAGCAATGCACAGACACATCAAGGTCAGCGTCTATAATTCAAGTAAATACTTTTGCAAGAATAGGTCATCTGTCACAGACAAGTTAAGCAAAGCACAGACACAGTCAAGATCAGATACCTAAATTTTAATTAGACTTACCCAACCTTAAAAATGAACAACTTTTCATCAAAAAGATTCGTCGCTAAGTGAATATAGGCTTTAATGTTCTCAATACCAGCCACTCCAAGATAAGATTTATGCGAACGTTTAGATCCTACCACGTCGCTTACTTCATAACGATCGTTTTCTAAAACTTTGGTTACCCGGAATGGACCTCTCCACTTAGGAATAAGTTTTCTACTAGTTCCTGTAGCCGGCAAACTAATTACTTTAATCAAAACAAGATCTCCCAACGAAATGATCTTGGGTTTACATCTTGATTTGTCGAACCGCTTTTTATCTTGAAGTTGTTGTTTTTGGATTCTCTGAACGACTTCTTGAGTTCTTGACGTACTTTAGTTATATCGATTAGATCTTCAATAACTGGTTTCCTTCCACCATGCACTGAGACTCGAAACCCCATTAGTACTTCACTCGCTGAGACTTGCAATGTCTTATTGACAGTACCATTAATACCCAACTGTAGTTTAAGAACATTCTCGTCCCACCGTTTGTCATTGTCCTTGCTTAACGCTGCTAAGGATTCCAATATGGTTCGATTATACCTCTCCACCTGACCATTTCCTCTTGGCAGAGCCACAGCAGTGAGATGGTGGGTCATACCAAACTTTTGTATATAATCTTGAAACTTACGAGACGTGAAAGCAGTTCCTGCATTTGTAATCAAACGGTGTGGGGCGCCAAAAAGTTTTATAAAGTCGTTGAGACTCTTAATGACCAAATCAGTTTTAGTACTTTTGACAGGATATATTAAAACAAATTTTGTAAAAGCGTCAACGATAACGAGAAGGTATTTATTGCCCATTTTACTTTTGATAAACGGACCTAAGTGATCCAAATGGATCGTATACCGTAGTACCCAAGTTTCGGGCTGCCCTTGTTTTGAAATGAAGACAATTTTAACAATTCTTAATATATTTCTTTACAAACGATCTCATTCTAGGAAACCAATATTTGGAAGAAAGAATCTCATACATTTTGTCAAATGCAAGGTGTCCCACATCGTCGTGATTCATTCGACAAATCTGAAAGCGAGCAGCTTTTGGAACAACCCAGCGAAGCCCATGGGGCGTATTTCTGTAAAGTATTTCACTTTTAATATTATAGTCGTTAAAAACAGATTTATTTTTATTGAAATCACCGGATTTTAAAATAGATTTTAGTTCTTGTATTATTTTATCTTGTGATTGCGATATTAGCATCTTATCTTCATGTTTAATAACGGTAACACAAACATCATATTGGGAAATAGGGGGGTTGCGACTAAGGGCATCCACATGTTGTATTTGCGTATTAGGTCAAGTTTTACAGTGAAAGAGAACTCATTCAACATCATGACCCACCTAGCAATCCTACTATTAATTTCATTTTTCGAAAGGGCATACCGTAATGCAGCACAATTGGTTACTAAAACAAAATCGTTACCCAACAAATAATAACGAAATCGTTTAACTGATTCAACGACGGCTAGAGTTTCCAGCTCAAACGAATGGTATTGCCGTTCAGAGAGACGCGTTTGTCTACTGTAGTAAGCTACAGGCCATTCTTTCCCTTTATCTTCGGCGAATTGAACAAGAATACCAGCTAAACCCATTCGACTTGCATCTGTAACGCTGGAAATTTTCGGATTAAATATTTTTAGGATTGGTTTTGATATTAAACAATTTTTCAACAAAAGAAATGCATTATTTTCTTGTTGGCCCCACTGCCATTTTACATCTCACCTTAATAATAAGCTAAGAGGTCTTGACTTTAAAGGATAATTATCAATAAATTTCCAGAAATAACCGGAGGGACCTAGAAATTGGCGCACTTGATGTACATCACGGGGCACATGAAATTTTTCAACTGCATCTATTTTCAGTTTACCAGGTTTCATGCCTAACTCAGAAATATCATACTGTAAATAACTTATTTGTTTTCTCAAGAAGAAACATTTGGACAGCTTTAGAGTCAAACCGTGTTCTCTCATTAACAGTAATACTTCACGTAGGACATTGAAACCCTCTTCGATTATTTTTGACAGAATTAGAATGTCATCCATATTATATATTAATATTTTATTAAAACGTAACTTTGAGAAGACAAGGTGAATCATCTGTTGGAAAACAGACGGAGAATTCGCTAAACCAAACGGCATCCTTAAAAACTCGTATATGCCATCTGGAATAATGAAAGCAGTATATGGAATGGATTCGGATGATATTGGAATTTGGAAAAACCCAGAAAACAAATCTAGGCTGATAAAGAATTTGTAACCCCGCAGGCGATCAATTTGGTCCTCAATAAGGGGAAGTGGATACTTGTCTTTAACCGTAATTTTATTGAGGGCCCTATAATCGACACATACTCGCTTTTCACCTGTCTTTTTCCTACAAGAACAATTGGACTCGCATAAGAAGAGTGCGAAAGTCGAATTATGTTATTGTCCAGTAAATCTTTAACCATTTCTCTTACTACACACCGTTCATGTTCTGGCAATCTTCGCGGCTGGTTACATATGGGTCGATCCGTAGTTAAAGAAATCTTCATACTCGTAATAGATGTTTTTCCTATTTCCGATAGATTGGAGGCAATACAATCTCTAAATTCATTTAATAACATTATTAAATTAGAAATAGCCTGTTTATTTTCGACACCCACGTTAATTGCTGACGTATCTATAGCAGATATTGATGTTCTTGCAATATTTTGCGGCGACAAATAATGGATGAAAATGTAAGTAAATTACCTCTTTTAATATACTGAACGTCATCTAATTCAGTAAAATTTTTACCAATCAATACATCAACATCCATAATTTTATCTTTAATGACATAAAGTTCAATATTTTTGACAACCTATCTATCGAAACACAAGCTTGCGTTATAAACAACGGCGTGAAAAATATTCCCGGAAAAAATGTATTTAATCTTACATCATGATTTAAAATATCTAAGCGCAAGTTTAAATCATCGAGCTGTTTAGTTATCATACAGAATTTACTTCCTTAATCAAGATAAACTTTGCACTGAGCATTATTGATGTTGATAACTTTATAAAATTTTTCGTTTGTTTTTGTATCTCCGACATAATTAACATGATACTCAATAGCCCGCTGCTGATTATTCAGTTTAGAAGTTTTATTTTGATTTCGGGGACAAGTACGGTGTAAATGGCCATATTGATGAACAAAACAACGGCGCTTTTGTTTACCAAGCTTCTCGCTGATCGTTATTCTTGAAAGTTGATGAAATATTATGAAATGACGGCAAAGGGGGTGTATAACTTTTACAACGTCGCTGTTCAGATAATTGTTTATGTGTACCGAAATATCGCGTCGCGGTGGACCGGCGCCGGCGTTCAGCGGAATGTTTTGGCATTTTTAAAGGCACAATGGGTGATTCCACTTCTGATGTTAATTAATTTTATAATTTTAAATAATTGAAATTAAACTAATAAAAAGAATACAAAAATATATTTAAAAATAAAGTTAAACAAAAGTTAAGCTCTGTGTTCTATTTTACGCTATCGATATTGGTCTAATGATCCCACTGGCGGGTTCCTTGCCTCGGTTTCGCAATACGCTGACTCTTTGCTAGATCAGCATAAGACGTGAGGGGACAACAGCGATAAAGATGACGTCATTGCTAACAGTACATAGTGTGACATATATAAGTTAGAAAGAAAACTTATACATGCAAACGGTAAGAGGTGCGAAACGGAGCAAGAAATTCAGAGAAAGTGTGCAAATGGGAAGAAAAGAACACCGAGAACTAGGCAAAAACAAAGTAATGAAATGTAAATTTCAATTGTTAGTGAAAACTCAAGATATGCATAAGGGAGGCAAACATTAACAACAACAAAAATAAATAATTAAAAAAAATAATTTAAATTATGAGAAGCTTTTTAAAACCACTAAAACATATGCAATACATCAACAATTAATATATCAACATGTTAATATAAATAAGTTTAATCTCCTTTGCTCCTCCAGAAGACGCGATTTAGTAAAGTCCTTGTAAAAGTTAGGCGATATTTGTTTTACATCATGTGGAAGACTATTCCAGATCTGTATTGCAAAATAGCTAAAAGATTTTTGGAAATTGGCTGATTTATGTAATCGAATAATAAAATTAGTTTTATTTCAAATAGAGTGAGTATGATCACGAGCAGTAAAAAGTGGATGGATCTCCACTTTTTATTACTCGGTATATAAACAAAAAAATATGATAAACTCAAAAACTCAAACTCAAACTCAAAAATGCTTTATTGTCAATATAAACATAGAAGTTGAAGACAAAGCCAATAGACTGTACATTAAAGGAATAAAAACGAGAAACTAATTTAAAATAAAATTAAATTATATAAAACTTTGAAAAATACTTAAATGCTAATCATTAAAAAATTCACTTAAACTATAGTACGCTTTACTAGCAAGAAATATTTTCGTCCTTGGACGTAGGTTTTTTTCAGTCTTAAGTTGTCTTATTTCTAGTTGAAGTTTATTAAACATCTTTCTACCTCCATATATGATAAAGCTACGGACAAGTTCAAAATGAGGAATGGGTAGCCTCAACAAATAATTTTGTCGCGTATTATAGTGGCTTCCTAAGTGGAGTTCCTGTTTATATTTTCTAAAAACTAAGCAAACTGTTTCCAAAATAAAGATACAACACAGGGTTAAAATATTATGACTTACAAAAAGCGGGCGACATGAGTCACGAGGGCATGGCCCCACATAGATATCTAATGGCCCTTTTCTGGAGTATAAACACTGAACTAAAAAGTGAATTTGAACATGAACCCCAAAAGCAAATTCCATATCGAAGGTGCGACTCGATAATCGCGAAGTATTCAGATCTGGCGATGGAGAAATTAAGACTGGTGGCAATAACCCTTAGGGCGTAGCAGCCTGATGAGACTTTTCTACATACATTTACAATATGGTCTTCAAATTTAAGGAACTTGTCTATGGAAAGACCCAAAAACTTAGTGAACGGTGGCATGGTGATGGCTTCATTATTTAAACATATATCATTTGTATTACATTTAAAATTAAGGATATTTATTTTGGAAACATTAAATGTCAAAAAATTTGCATCACACTAGTCTTTTATTTTTAACAAATCTGCACGTATATTGGCCTCCATTTGAGAAACATCAGAGTCGTGCCATAAGATGTTGGTATCATCGGCAAACAATGTAAATTTGCCAGTTACCTGCAGTTGTGGCAGATCATTCACATAAATGAGAAAAAGTAAAGGACCAAGTACTGATCCTTGCGGAACACCCACATTTATATTAAGTTCCTTAGAGATACCACCATTAAATTTGACAGCCTGGACACGATTTCATAAGTAGGAACGAAACCACTCAAGGGCAGTTCCTCTGAAACCATAGAGCTCCAGTTTCATCAGCAGCACTCTATGACTCACGCGGTCAAATGCCTCGGACAAGTCACAGAATACCGCTGCTGCAACTTCACCAACGTTCAGTCGGTTGTACAGGTGCTCTTAAAAGCTAAAGATAGCATCATTTGTGCTCACAGACTCACGAAAGCCAAACTGCTGAAGACTCAATAGGCCAAACCTATTTAAAAATGAAACCACCCTCACCTTAACGAGCCGTTCCACTATCTTGGCTAAAGTAGGCAATAACGCTATAGGTCTAAAGTTAGAAGGACAGTCGCGATCGCCACCCTTGTAAAGAGGAACAATCATTGCTCTTTTTAAGCACTCTGGGAAAATTCCAGACATAAATGAAAAGTTAATTGACTCGGCCAAGACTTACAAAGTAACAAGAGGTAAAGCAGAAAATATTTTAAGAGAAAGCCCATCCCAACCTGATGAACTCTTATTCTTAATATTAACCATTAACTGTTTAAGCTCTTCTACACTTGTGGGGGCAAAAAAGAAAGAATCACAGTAGAAGGAATTGAGGACATTGGAATCTAAGGTACTTGGAATAACCAAGACATTATTTCTGCCCCTTAGCTCATTTAAAATCTTCCAAGACTTTTTTGCTCTGTTGGAGAAAATTATTTATCCTCCTTTGAAAGTAGGTCCACTTCGCCATTTTGATTGAGTTTCTGTAAATCTTGCGGTATCTGTTATAATAATTTAAAAATGTTGCATTGTTTATAGCGTATTTCCTAATGTAAAAAAGAGAGCGCATATTTTTCCCAGATACTCGTAAACCCTAAGTATACCAAGGTTTTCTATTTCGTTTCTTAATATTGACAACAGGAAAAGCAGTGTTAAAATTGTTTAATACTATTTGATGAAAGCTATGCAGTGGGTTAACAGTAGTCAATACATTATTCCAACTTGACATATTGAAAAGCAAGGAGAATTTGCGGAAATTAGCTCTAGTATAAAGTCTATCGCGTGCAAACTTATTCTCATTAGCTGCGCTATTAAGCTTTACTAATCCCACTATTGCCTCATGGTCAGACAAACCGGCATTGATTGTTGTATACTGATTTTCGTGTTGGTTAAAATTCGTAAAGAAGTAATCTGTCAGTGAGGAAGGAAATGCTGAAATCCGGGTTGGCTGATCCACGTGCATCTTAAAATTAAATGAGTTTAACAGATTAAAAAGCATTCGATTTGATCCATTAGATTTGCCTAAAAAATTTACATTAAGATCGCCAGTCAGAATCAACATCGCATTAACCGAAATTTCACTTAAGAGGATCTCCAACTTTTCTAAAAACAAATCTAAATTACCAGATGGATAAAATATACAAATTTAACTTACTGCTGAATACAATAGAAAACTCGCAGACCTTTTCAATCAATAGATGATCAAATCTGTTAATAGTACTAAACACAAATTTAGATAAAAAAGCTTTCCCTAATATAATAAGAGTACCACCATGTGTATATTGCTTGCGTGAAAATTTGGAAATTAGTACATAACCAGGGATATCAATAGGCTCGTCAGACCTCAACCAGTGTTCAACAAGAATTAATCGATTCTAAAAATAGTTCCAATTCGCTAACTTTTGAACGCACAGATTGAACATTAAGAAATGCTAGGGAAACTTGATTATGGTGGGAGTTTCTATTAAAAAAGAAGATTCAATAGCACGGGTGTCTATAGATTGGTCTAGTTGAGGCGTAACCGAAGACCTACCTTCGATCTACTAACCACTATTGCTAATACCTAAAGATGCTAATACTAATGATGCTAATACTAATATCTGCTTTTTGAGCACTTATTAAAATCGCATTTAATACAAACAATTACATTAGTTATCCTGCCCATTGATAGCAAGGATTTTATTTGGGAAAAAGATGGCAATGTGCAAGAACAATCAAGACAAACAATAACAACATCATTCTTTGTATAGTTAACAATTAGCGGAAACGCATAATTACATAAGGTCTGGGATGTAACATTACTAAACACATAACAGGTGTTATATGACGAGCTCAGAATAGCTGAGAGAAGAGAAGAGAAACCTCTAGCACTAGAATCACCATAAATTATAAATTATAGTACATTTGATTTTGCTCGTGGGTTGAAATGCGCTTTTGCTAAGCAGTTTTTAGATTTTGATTGAAGATTTGTAGTCGTCAAATCTTTTAAATTACTGCTAGCGTTTCTATTTAGAGACAGGATATCCTTCTCCGCTTCAAGAGTTGTAATTGATGTTAATATGTGCGTATTAATACAATTTAGGTTTTCAATCTCTGTCTGCATACTCTTAATCTTGATTTTGTGATATTCAGTTTCCTTTTCAAGCATTGTAATGGTATTAATCAAATTTTGATTAAGATCACTTAGCTCTTTTATATTCTCTGAAAGTTCCTCATTTACCCTAGTATATGAATCTACTTATAGCTGTTCTTCTTTCTCTTTAGTTTTTAGATTCTGAATTTCATTCCTTAACCCATTATTTTGTTCATTTAAAGTTGCAATATGCAAAGAAAAATTAGCTTCTGCCTGTGAAACCTCGTCCTCAAATACTTGACTATTTCTACGCAGTCTCTCTAAATACCTGTCCTTTCCTTCCAGCTCCTTTAGCAAATGTTTAATTTTTTCGTCATATATCCTATTTTCATTCTCTCTTTCATTGTGACTATTTTGACATTGCTCTGAATAAAATTTTGTATATGATATTTGCGTTTATTAAACATTGATAAAATCGAATTATTATTTAAATGTGGGGTACTGTGATATCTGAAAGCTATATCAAATGAAAAACGAATGTATGTATTTTGTAATTTTTGAATAGATTTAGAGTTACTTATTGTAAGAGAGTTGTGATAAATGATATCTCTATAGTCGAAAATTGATAAAACAAGAGAATTGTATAGATAATATTTAGTTTTTGATAGCATTTTTTTTTATAAGTAGTTTATTTTCCTTAAACGCATATATGCTATACCAAGTTTTTGTTTAATGTGAGTTTGAAATGAGAGGGCGTTATCCAAAAATATTGCCAAATTTTTCGCTTCAGTAACTACTGGCAGAGAGGGGTCATTTATTTGAATATTAATAGTGTCAGATAATTCTGTTACTTGATTTTTATTGTTACCAAAAAGAATACCAACTTAAAAAATATGTTTTTAACCCTCCGTTAGTAAGGTGGGGTATATCATACCCCAACTTACTTAATATCTCTATAATTTTGTCCGTTGCAAAATACGTAGCGCCATCTCGTAAGTACCTTTAAGTATAATATCAAGTGATAGAAAGCACGTGTTTTGGAGTGCGTCAGTCGCGTGTGAGCTTTGATCGACGCAAGTAAAGTGATTTGGGGTATATTATACCCCAGCTTACCATTCTCGTAATTTTTTTTTCTTTAATTCTTTGATTCTTTTAGAGGTAAGTACGACATATTATATATAAATTATTATTATTATTTTTATAAAATAATATAATATTAATATGTTATAAACCTATAATAATAATTATTATTATTACTCTATTGATATTTTTTG
Organism: Anthonomus grandis grandis; assembly: GCF_022605725.1. NCBI lineage: Eukaryota > Metazoa > Arthropoda > Insecta > Coleoptera > Curculionidae > Anthonomus > Anthonomus grandis. The sequence goes on along the minus strand of NC_065567.1, from coordinate 5,540,797 downwards.
TTTACCTTGAATTTCATTTGCAGATATTATGTCTGCTCGATGGTCATATGAAAAAGAGCAAGAAAAGTTGTTGAGGCTTTGGGAAATTTCGTATAATTCATCAGAGGTACCTGAAATACTTAATGAGGAGCCCATTGAATCCGGCTCTGAGGGCAAGTTTGACGACCACGTTAGCCAGCGTTCTCAGGAGTCTGATTCTGAGCAAGAAATATTAGAAGATGACATTGTCGAGGAGTTTTCGCCTGAAGTAAAGTTAAGGTATTTATGGGGAGTTGACAAAAAAACTAAATGGGTAGGTAATCCAAGAAATAGGGCTGTGCGTACACGTCAGGAAAATATTATTATCCATCTTCCGGGACCAAAAGGTGTTGCTAAAGACGCCAAAACCCTTTTTGATTGTTGGAATATTTTTATAGACGAACTTATTGTTGACTCTATAGTTGAATGTACTAATTGGTTAATTCAAACGAAATCTGAAAACTATAATGACAAATCGATCGTAGAACAAACAACAGCTTTAGAAATGAAACAGCTTTAGAAATGAAAGCCCTCATTGGACTACTATATGTGTGTGGTCGTTTTAGGGCTAGTAGGTTAAATTTAGATGAGCTTTGGGCTAGCGATGGATCCGGTATAGACATGTTTAGAGCAACGATGCCCCTAATGCGTTTTAGGTTCCTACTAAGCTGTCTAAGGTTCGACAATAAAGATTTTCGGGAGGAAAGACTTAAAATTGATAAACTAGCTCGGGCAATATTTGATCGGTTTGTGGAAAACTCTCAAGCAGCTTATGTACCTTCGGAATATTTAATAATAGACGAAAAACTTGAGTCTTTCCGCGGTAGGTGCGGATTTCGGCAGTACATACCAAACAAGCCAGCTAAATATGACCTCAAGGTATTTACACTTGTAGACTCAAAAACATTCTATGTACTAAACTTAGAAGCATATGTAGGCCAGCAGCCCGAAGGTCCGTACGCCCTTAGCAACAAACCGGCTGACATAGTTCTGCGATTGGTAGAGCCAATTAGGGGAACAAGGCGAAACATAACTTGTTTGATAATTGGTTTACAAGTTATGACCAGAAATAATAATGTTTTACAACATGACAAAAGGAGGAGTAGATACGGTAGATCAATTATCTGCCATTTATAGTGTATCAAGGAATAGCCGCAGGTGGCCACTAACTCCATTCTTTTCCTTACTAAACTCAGCTGCTATAAACGTTTTTGTAATTTTTAATTGCAATACGAATGAAAATCTAAAACGGCGCTTTTTTCTAAAAGATTTATCTTAGAGTTTAGTAAAACCGTTCCAAATGAGTAGACTGCAAAATCCCCGAATAAGTCTAGTAGTGCGACGTAAGATTTCCGATATACAGGGAGAAATTGTCCCAAAAACAGTTCAAGAAGACGCAAAAAGATAAAGATTTTCCAGAAGGTGTTATATATGTCCAAGAAATAAAGATCGCAAATCTTTTTACACTTGTAGGGCCTGTAATAAATTTGTTTGCCTGAGTCATGCAGCGCAAACATGCGACAACTGTAGCTCTATAAATAGTACATAAAACATAAAGCAATGTATTAGTTTATATTTTTCTTTAGTTATTTGTAGTTTATACTTAATCAAAAATTAATTTTTAAGTAAATATTTTCAAAATAATAATATATTTGTAATACCTGGTTGCGTCTTGTTCGAATTTGTTGTAAAAATGTAGGTCTTTTAAAAATAAATGTTTAATTTTTTTTTGGTTGGTTATTTGTCATGTGTTCTATTTTTATTTAATTTCAGACAAATACAAAAACATTATTTATTGATAATATTTTAAAAATGTTTAGTTTATATTCGAAACATGTTTGTTTTTTTATTGGGGTATGCTATACTCCAGCTTACCAATCTTGTGACAATTACCAACCTTACCAACGGAGAGTTAACCAGTTTCCACAAACTTGAAGGAGGTATTATTAAATGAGGAAAATAGAATACCATTTAAAGTAACATACTTCTTAAAAAAAATTATGATATTGGTGTTGGTTATATAAATATACGTTCAATTAAAATTGGTAGAGCTGAATTTGTAAATTACGTATCTAATTTTGATTTTGACATACTGACGGTAGACTTCTGAGACATGGCTCACTTGACGGGACGATACCTTGCTTGTTTATATTCCTGGATATAATTTTATAAGAAGAGATTGAAACAGCCGTGAAGAAGGGGTTGGTATTTATACAAAAAAGTATATAAAATATACACTTTAAAAATTTGAAAACGCCAGAGAAGATTTTGAATATCTTAGTTTTAAATTTAATTCAAACAATAAAAATATACTTGCTACAAACCTCTATAAACTTCCTACAACTAATACATCTAGTATTAGTCTAGGAGCATGGGGAAAATTAGTAATGATAGTTTTAAAATTTGGTTTAATAGTTCGTTCTCCGGAATCCGATATTTTAGACAAAATATATTCTACATCAATAATCAGGTCTTTTGAGGGTAGATATTTTGTAGTTATAAGGTAAATTAAATTATCACCCAAAGGCAAAAAAAATTGTAAATTATTTCGTACAACTACACTTCATGGAGAAATTAGGGGTAGAGAACTGTTTATTTTTTAGAAATAATATTATTTTATTTGTATAATTTTGGTTGATTTATACAGGGTGTCCCGAAAGTAATAGGACATAGAACAACAGTAGATTCCATACGTCAAAATAATGTGATTGAGGTCAACTTGCCTTATTCTAACTCTAATAATAACTGAAAAACAGGGTGTCAAAGTATTATTTGTCTTTTCGTTTTTTTCTCATAGGTCCTAAACCAATTGATATACTGGCATGCAATTTAAAACATACGAGTCTTTTAAAAAGAAAACTAAAACTTCGTATACAGTTTTCATGTTTTCGGTAAAGGGCGCTCGTTGCGTTAGTTTTTTACTTTTTAGAACCCCTAACTTTTTTTCAGCCTATATATCGGTTTACAAAGTATCAAAATAAATTCCTGTTTTAATTTTACATAAAAAAATTATACTTTATTTAAGTCGCTAGGAGCATTTTAGCATTTGCATTTTCGACATAATCACCATTTTTCAAAAAAGTTTTTTAAATAATATTTATTTACTACTTTATTTAAGTCGCATCTTTGGCAGTTGGCGTTGGAGACAAGTGTATTATTTATGTCAAACTTTTTAAATGTCATAAAATTTTTAAAACGATTAAAAAAGTTTAATTATTTAAAGTAATGCCTAAGCATAATTTGTTTACCAATTTGAAGATGCGTGATGTGCTTTGTGTTTACGCGCAAGTAAATTTTATAATATTTCTAAATAGACAACAATCGAATCATAAATTATTCCAAAGAATGTATAGCCGACTAGGAGAAACTGGATCATTTCATTTCGGCCAAAAAGGCCTGGTTTGGGCCGCTCAAAAAATATTTCCTTAAGAACAGGAACAAGAAATTTTAGTCCGCGTAGCAGAAAATCCCCGATTAAGTACTAGGCAAATAGCCGCAGCTACGGGTCTAAGCAAGTCATGTGTTGGTAAAATACTTTAGAAAGAAGGTCTGTATATATACCACTTTACACCAGTTCAGTGTTTGATCCCACCGCATTTGCCAGCCAGAATGCAATTTTGTCGCCAGTTTAAAAATATGCAAAACCCTGATAGGCCCGAAGATCAATTAAATATATTTCGAAACGTTGCCTTGGCTAGAAACAAATAGTTTTTTTGAAACAATAGTTTTTAACAATTGATCAATACACCCACAAAATACCACTTAATATACTAGTCTTAATGTCACAACCCTTCTAAACATAAATTTATGAAAATCATCGAGTTCCTTTTTAAAAAGCATCTCTACTAAATTAAACTATGCGCGTGTTTTTCAAAATGTAGGTTTATTAAAAATTATTGGGGCAGCGAACAAGTTATTAGTCTATCTAAATGTTGAAAATTTTGTCATTTAAGGACCCGCTCAACAAGCTTTGGAGTATTTTAGGTGACAATACGTAATTACAACAGGCTTGCACAACTTAGGTAAAATAACTTTATATAATAAGCAATTTGGGACGTTTATTGTTAATCCAGGAAAATCAGTCCAATTAGGTCCTTTGTAAAATAGTTTCGTCAACGAAATGCTAAATTAAGATACTAACCATGGTTAAACGGATTTGTAGGAAATTTGAAATAAACGATGTGATGTATTCCACCTAAATATTGGCTATTATTATTTGAAAACGGTCTAATTAGTGACACTGTACTTAACAATGTATGGATAAAATAAGAATCGCCATACATTATTACTGATTATTTTATATAGTTAGATTTCACTAACCACTATCTTGAACGATTATCATGCAACAAGCTATGCATTAATAACAACCTGTTTTCTAACTGTGGAAATAATAAACAATTTTTTACAAAAAAAGCCTTAAACAAAGTGAAAAGTCATAAGGTCTTATATTAATACTTCATCTCCTTCTGAGGAATGCTTTAATCGGAATGCCAACAATTATTTTGAAATACTGGTTATTATTACATAGTAAACAAAATCTGCCCACATAAAAAAACAAAACTTTTACTGACTATTTTGTAAATAGCTTTTCCAATATTTAAAATTTATAACATTCTAACGGAAAAATTAGAAAAAAAAAACAATAAAAAATGTTAAATATTAAAAAAACATAATCTTCCTATGGTTGGAGCCTTTGGTGTGACACTCAAATCACGAGATCACTAACCAAAACATGTTATTTTACTCTCGACACGTGTTTCGCTAACGATTAGTAGCGTTTTTATTTTTTGGTGGCTTTTATAATGTAATTATTTAATATTGTATGAATACTACTGATAGTGACATCTAGTGTCTAGTTAATGGCTTTATAAACATTAGAACCTAGAAGGCGCTAGCTGTTCTCCGCGTTGTTTTTTAAACAATTTACTGGAATCAGATTGTTTTTCTCTCTCTCTCTCTGACTAACGTGATTTTTCTATCTGTGTATCTTTGTCATTGGTCACGTACGCCATGCTCAAGGATCAACTTTTTGATAAACTGTTGTTGCCATTGTTTTTCGTGTAATCTCAATACTTTGCCTTTTGGGATTAGATTACTTTCCGTACTCGCTGTAACTTAAAGCTAAGCAGGGCAACGTTGTATTGCCAATTCTTGTAAAACTGGGCTGTGTAGGATTATCCATCGAAGAGGTACCCAGAAATTGCGTTTTGGCTTTTTTCCCAAATGGTGTGGTCTTCAGGTTAACAAGTTCAAAATAAACCAGAATTTATGCCGGGTCCTAAACCAAACCTTAAGTGAGATCTTAGTTTTAAGGGTCATCCCAAGACCATCCCGAGTCATCTCAGGTGCTGTTCCCCTTTGCCATCATGAATTAGAGCTTTGTCAGGATTCGTTGCCCCTTCATAACGTTATTGATTGGACCTTAGTTAGCTCCTGTCCTTGATTCTGCACAGTGGGTTACCAGATCAAACCAGATTAAAGGAATGTGTAAGCAACGTTATGATTTCTGATTTGTATTGTTATATTGATTTTGGGAATGGTCATATTGGCTAATTTATACCATTTGATGGCTCCCTAATTTATTAATTATTGTCTAGTGCCTAAAGCTCTTTCTTGGCAATTTCCACTATAATGTAAATTGCATATCTACTGAAATAATATTTTACTTAATACATTTTAATTTCTGATTTTCATACCGTTATATACATATATAAGCGACCGCACTGAGAGGATTATTTATTTTTATTTGATTTAGTATATATTGTACAGTGTATTATGCGGTAGGTTACTGACTTTGGCCAAAGGATAGTTATATACTAGCGGGTTATTGATAATAATAATAATAATAATAATTATTATTATTATTATTATGGCTTTTATTTGAAAATATACAATAACAAATACAGTAAAGAGCTATTACTACAAGATATAATATGGCGCAGTCTAGCTTAGAAGCTACTCTACTGAACCATTTGATATTGGTCTAAACCTAAATAACAAATAACAACACAGATCTGTCATTATAATTAGCATATAACCCCAAAAAGCATTCACCTATCAGAAGAATATCAATAAAAAGTAGCAATATGTATAAGTTAATAAATAAACATAGGAGAATCAACATTTCATGTACATCCAAATTTAAATGCCCTTACTCACAGTATGAACCCAATTACAGCAACCACTTTCATAAAGAAATAACTATTGTAATATAAAGTCTTCTACATGAATAACTGATCAATATTAGATCTAATAAACCTTTTGAAAGAAACTAGTGTGAGAGATTTTACGTGCAGAGGAACTCTATTATAAAGTCTCGCTATAGTGTAACTAAAAGACCTTTCAAAAATAGAAGTTGAGTGAAGAGGTATAGTTACACAGCTCGTATCGCGAAGATCTAGATTATGGATTTCTGAGCAAAACTTTATTTTCCTGTATAAGTAGTCGGGACACTTTCTTGCTATTATTTTATAAAATAACACAACTGAATGGAAGACGCGCCTCTCATCCATTCTAAGCCAATGCACATCTCTCAACTTAGCCGACAGTCCCCGCTCTCTACCCCGTATACCCCCAATTAGTCTTACACAGTGGTTTTGTATTAACTGAATGCGATATTTATCCCTTTCCAGCAAACATGGGCCATAAACTACATCGGCATAATTGAAGTGCGAAAGCACCAAAGAGTCACAAAGCATTTTCTTTAATGACTCTGTCAATAGATGCCTTTGTTTAAATATAAGCTTCAGATTTAGGAATGCTCGTTTAATACACATGCTGACATGCTCAGTAAACCTCAAATCACTGTCCAGAACCAGCCCTAGATTTTTAGCGTGGTCAACAAGTGCAAGTTTATTATTATTATTTAAATTTATTTGAATGCTATCCTTATGCAACTGTCGTGATTGAGTTCTGCCAAAGAGCAACACCTGAGGCTTAGAGAGGTTAAGAGTGACGCAGTTCTAATGAGAAATTAAGAGCAGTGGCTCCAAATCTTTATTTATTTCATTTATGCACTCGAGAACACGACCCGGATTAAAAGATTTGTAGACCTGCGTATCATCTGCATAAAAATGTACATTACAAGATGCAATGTATGGGAAGTATATAAGGTAAAAAGAAGAGGATCCAAAATTGAACCTTGTGGAACCCCAAAATATAATGGCACGGATTCAGATACTTCGCTATTGACTTTAACCCTCTGACTTCTACCCTTTAAATAACTATAACTGGCAAGCGGTAGTGTCGAATCCCAGATATTTTAAAATCGCCAAAAGAAGATTATGATTTATTCTGTCAAACGCTTTTGAATAGTCTAAAGGACTAAAATAGTTAATTCGTTATTCTCGATAGCTTGAAATATATCATCTGTTACTTTCAAAAGCGCTGTTGAACAACTATATCCTGGTCCAAATCCAGACTGGGTGGCTGGTAATAAATTGTACTGTTGAACATATTCTCGCATTTGAATATTAAAAATACGTTCTAAAATTTTAGACAGAGTAGAGAGAAGACTTACGGCCAGTCCTTTAGTTCAGTTAAATTATTTACCTTAGGTACAGGTATTACAATGGAACAGTTCCAATGATCGGTAAAGCATGATGTTTCTATGGAGAAGTTCACTAAGTGTGTAATTACAAGTAATATTAGCGGGCAGCAAACGAGTAGCATCTCAATGTCAATGTCATCATTTCCAATTGCCTTGGATTTAACTAAAAATAAAGCATCTTTAACTTCGTCAATATTAGCCAATCTAAAACGAAAAATATCCCGATTTGACAATGCATTATTTAAGTAAAAATTTAGAATATCTTCATCTGGATCAATCTGCGGAATATTAACAAAGTAGTTATTGATTTCATCTGCTGACCAGCGACCGCTAGGAAGTACCCTACTACATTTCCCATAAACGTCCAGATCCCTCATAAGTTTTCACTTTTCTTTAGATCCATTTATTCTTACTTGATGCTCCAGATAAGCTTTCTGTTCCCTCCTGGAAAAGCGGGCCTATTAAAGTTTTTAAAATCTCTATATGTGTAAATGAAAGGTTCTGGTTTCGATACTTTAAGGTTTAGCTCACATTTAATAAAAAAATGATCTGAAAAATCAGAGTTTTGGTCAACATTTAGAGTACATATTAGATTAATATGTAAACAAATAAACAAGTCCAAGAGAGTCTCCCCTGCCAGACCCAGGTGAGTTGGTTCGTTCACCATTTGCTCTATGCTAAGAGACTCTAAAATGGATGAGAAGCGTTTAACATCTTTGGATCGCAAGTTAGCCATATTTATATTAAACTCTCCCACACACATAAAGTTGTCACATTCTGTTAATAAAGTTGACACATTTACCTCAAATTCATCTAGAAAGCTATTCAGATTACCAGTAGGAGGCCTATAATAACCTCCCAAATAATGTATAGTATTACCAATTTTATATTTTATCCAAATTTGTTCCGAGTGTACGCTCTTACCATAATTAATTATTTGAAAATTAATAAATCCCTTTACATAGAACAATATTTCACCTCCCCGCCCAGTAGTACGATCTCGTCGTATTAAATTATAATTTGGGATTTGAAGAATCTCATTTGCTATATAACCAGTGAGCCACGTTTCTGATATAAACACAATATCCAGATTATTATTTACAACGTATGATTCAAAATGATTAAATTTTGGCACCAATGAGCGAATATTAATTTGTCCTATTATTAACTTATCAACCATAAAAGACATCTATAATTAGTATAATATCACACACAAACAGTATCAGTACTTAAAATAGTAGGAAAAAAAAACATAAGTAACTATGAAACAATTTTATCTAAGTCCATGTTGCTCCTAATAACTATATACCGTTTCCCATCAGCCTTCCGTGCCAAAATCCTTCCATTCCTGTGCCAGATATATTTGTACATGTTCTGTAATTATTGCTTAGCCTTCTTGAAAAGAATATAGTTCTCCTTTGTGAGTTCCTCCTCTATATAAATAGGTACTGTTGAGTCTCCCATGCCAGAATTCTGTACTGTTACTTTTCCCTTTAAAGCTCTAGACCGAAGAAGCTGTTGTTTTAGGTCCAAAGATTTCATAGTGACTATTGACTTAACTCTATTTTTAACTGTTATGTGATGTATATCGTTTACATCACTTTCCTTAATCTCTGGACGTAAGCTTTGAAATAATTTTATTATAGAAGCCTCTTTATTCTCAGTTTTAATAGAAGGTAGGAGCCCAGTAACACAAACATGATTTATAATTTTAGCTGTTTCGTTAATGTTTAATGCGGACTTCAGAACTTGAACTTCCTTCTTAAGTTCCTGGTTGTCTCTAGAGATTTCAGTTACCATTTCAGATAAAATTTTAGTACGCTTGAGTTCATCTTCATACTTTTCGTTTAAAAAGTCCAGTGATTTCCTCATTTCCTTAATTTCATTTTGCACGTCTTGAATAAGTGCTTTTAATTCAATATCACGATTTACTAATGAGGTTTCAGATGGTGACACAAACATAGAAGAAACTCCTCTGTTATAATTTATAACGTTTGATTCCCTACCATGAGACGAGGTCTCCAATTGCGAGAAATGTCCAGACGATCTGCGATTCATCACGAGACAATTATTGCAGGTCCAAGGTGTTTTGTCCTCTTGCATAATTCGTGCTTCTAACTCCGACACATTCCCGCATGCTAGATGAAAATTGCCTTTACAAGAGCCACACTGTAGTTTCATCTTTTTGCCTATTGCTTTATTGCAGTGCCGACAGTTTCTAGGCAGTGTCATGTCTAGTATCAAATAAAACTACAAATTTTAAACAACGGCAACAGCGCTTCAAGTTCATCCGAGTGTTGTTCGTACAGGATCTTTACCGCACCAACAACTGCCGCCACAAAGTCTAATATTTAACGTATTAGTCGGATTAGTACGTTTACAATAATGTGGTTATTGGTGCAAAAAAAGAGTATAAGGCTTATTTACCGTTAAATTCCACAGCAGACCAGTGTGATCTTGATGTTTGTGCTCTAAAGGGTAATTTATAAACAAATTAAACCTTTTAACTTTGAAATATTCTTTGGAGCAATTTATAAACAAAACTATCTATTAGAATGCAACGTTGCCTCCGATGATTTCTTTTTATGTTTTATAACTTTGGTCCATAGAGTTTTAATTTCAGGGGTTGTACTTATAACAAGAAACTGTCTTATAAATTTTACAACAATGATTTATTTAAGTGAAAGGTTACACAATGAACATTGACCAGTAATTGCATATTTTCATAATAGAGTAGTGTTTAAATTAATGTTTATAATCATTTTTTTTATTTAAAATCAGTCAATTTTTAAATAAAAAAAATGAAATCTAAATAAAAAGTGGTTACACGATTTTAACATCTTTGATAGAAGATTAAAACTGGTTTATCTAAAGGTTTTAATCTTCTATGGAAGATGCTAACATCATTAGCGAAACACACGTTGAGAGTAAAATAGAGAGTTTTGGTTAGTAGTAAAACTGTCTCGTGATTTGAAAAAAGATAAACGATTTGATAATCAATAAACTTTTGACAACATTATTTACCATAACTTATAGCTAACAACTGCTTTCTCGATACTTTAAAAACATCAAAAGCTATACATAATACTAGCTATACAGCTCATATACAATTATATAATAATTATTATTGGCATAATTATATAATTATTTAATAATTAATATAATTATTCCAACAGAATATACTGTAAAAGTGTTTGAAATGTGTCGGACTTGACTTTCACTAACTGCTAACCTCGGTAAGTTACAAAAAATTATTATATAAATTTATGAACTTTATTAACAGCTTATTAAGGTTATTTTACTAGTATTAATATTGAATTGAGGGCATTCAGTAAAATCAGAATTAGAACATGATGTCTGAGAGTTATTGCAGGACTAAGGTGGAGAGACTGTTGTAGACAGTTTTATAAAACTGAGACTACTAACATTTTCCTGCATATTTATTCTTAATTTTTTAAGAAGAATCAAGAAAGTTTAATAACACGCAGTGAAATCCAGTCTAGTAGTGTTACTACTACTTATTTTGAACACATTGCTTAAATGTATTTTTAGTTAGGAGGATTATTGGGCAAAAAAAACAATTGCTATCCATCTAGTGTTAATAAAATAATTTTGTAGGTACAAAATCCATTTAACATTTAAGGTTATGATCGTAACAACACTATCTATTGAATTGATCCTTATTATATTATTGTTCTAAATTTTAAAATAAATATTAGTGAAAAAGTACTAATTGCTGATTGGCTTTTAACAATATTGAAACCACAAATAGCCACTTTACCAATTAAAATGACCACTCGACTTGCCAAGCAGTTTGTAAAAACTAGACTTTACTAACATTATTTCCAACTGGTCTTAATTGTGGATAGAGAAAAGTACCATCTCAAAAGAAATATGAGTAAGTTGATTTTCATAGACCTACTATTGATAATATCATTCAATGGCTAAGCGTATAATATTTTCTAAATATACGTAAATCTAATTCCATTTAGTATAATAAATAGCCGCTATAAAAATTTATATCAATTATATATCCAGAATAATAACCTTAATAACTTATTGATTTAAAATCAACACCGGAGTAATCGAATATCTGTTTTGTGTTAATTTAGACTTAAGAAATTTTAACGATCAGTTATGCATAGATTCCGTTTAAAACTAAGCTTCTGATATGAAAAATTTAACAGGTCTTGAATTATGACACTTCTTGATAATTTTTTATTTTTTAAGGGTGTCTAATTCAATATACAGGGTGTTTCAGAACTATGCGATCAAACTTCTGGGGGTTGTTCAGTGCAACAGAAGAATCCATTTGAGTATAGGAACCCATGTCCGGAAATGCGTCACTATGCCACTACGGCCCTAAGACGCGTTAAAATTTATAAAAAACATTAATTACCTAAATAGGATCTGCTGCATAAATTTTTACCTTTTGTACATGATACCATAACAACAATTGTTTAAAATCAACGCTTATAAATGTCAATTCTCAATGTCATGTTTAAAAATTTTATAGCTTACAATTTTTAAACATTTATTGCTAATGGAAAACTTTACCAATCAAGAATTGGCGGATATGCATTTGGCATACGGAGCAACAAACTGCAATGCACGAGCAGAATCGCGGTTGTATCATGAACGTTATCCCGAACGACAGCATCCTGGATACAAAAAGTTTATTGCGGTTCATCGGCGGCTCGCTGAGACAGGCATGTTTAAGACCAAGATGCATGATACTGGTGTTGCTCGAACCGTAAGAACGGTCGAATTTGAAGAAGAGGTGTTTCAGCGAGTTGCCGATGAACCATCAAATAGCACACGTGACGTCGCTAAGAATATGAATACGAGTAACGCTTCTGTCTGGCGGGTACTAGACGAGCAACAACTCCATCCTTACCACTTCCAGAAAGTTCAAGGTATGACTGCAGCCGATTATCATCCTAGAGTTCAATTTTGTCAATGGCTTCTGGATGACATCATTGCACAACCAAATTTTTTACGATATGTTTTGTGGACCGATGAACCCTCTTTTACAAGAGACGGTATTTTTAATAGCAGGAATAGCCATGTTTGGGACGAAGAAAATCATTATGCAATTTTTCCAAGAAAACATCAGAATCATTGGTCTGTCAACGTATGGGCAGGCATTGTTGATGATTATTTAATTGGGCCATACTTTCTATCGGAACGGTTAACAGGACCTATTTATCTGAGTTTCTTGGCTTCCTAGATCACCCGATTTAACGTCGCTCGATTTTTTCTTGTGGGGACATGTAAAGTCTTTAGTCTACAAAACTCCAATAGAATCAGAGCTGGACTTAATTGGACGAATAACAGCAGCATATACAAAAGGTAAAAATAAATGCATCAGATCCTATTTAGGTAATTAATATTTTTTCTAAATTTAAACGCGTCTTAGGGCCGTAGTGGCGTAGTGACACATTTCCGGACATGGGTTCCTATACTCAAATGGATTCTACTGTTGCACTGAACAATCCCTAGAAGTATGATCCCATAGTTCTGAAACACCCTGTATGTATAGTTCTATTTTAGCTTTGAAAAAAAAAACGTCAAAATAAATATTCAAACAATGAGCATATTTTCTAACTATTGATAAAACGAGCAAACACTTGTGATATGTCATATTTTAAATAATTATTTATTTTCCAAAGAGGTCTAAATTTTTTAAATAGCCTATAAATAATTTACAGAATTATTTTAAACATTTTAGTTTTAGACAACTTATTATATATGTTGTTACAAATAACTAGAAAAACCAGAATCTTTTTTACTTAAATGCAGCCCTTTTAAGAAAGTAAATAGCTTAACTAGATACAAAATTAGAAAAAAACTTATTCTGTTTACGTCAAACTCGGCCTTCCTAATTAGTTACAATACTGATTAATGCAGCAGCTTATAAGAAATATCCGGCCGACAAAGAAGGAAAAAATTACTTAGATTAATGGGATTAAGTTTCCCGACTATTCCCAAACTTGTAGATCGTAGAAACGACCTCCATTAATCAGAAGAAGTCGCTTGGTGTTTCTTTACTTTATTATTAGTCATTCCTAATAAAACTTCCAAAAAGTCAATAACCTTTTATTGAATTATTTTTTGATAAAATGTAATTTATTTAGGACAAGGCAATTTCGATAGCCATATAGAAACCAGCAAGAAGTATAGCTTTTTATTAGATGTTATATAGTTAATATTCTTAGTTGTACATAATAATTCATTCAAATGGTCAGCAACCTGTACAAATTATTAATAATGATTATTGAACACTAAACATACAAACTGAAAACAATATTAAACGAAACGGAACCTCTCCCGCCATTGAATACTTTATTACGAGTCGATACTTTTATCGATATGTCTAATCGTGATTTTAATTTCTTTATACTAAATAGCATAGCAACCAATTAGGTACGATTAACCTGCACTCCGTGGAGGAACTATTAAAGATGCGCTGCAGGTTTCAGCTTGTCTGGGTGCCTAGGCACTCAGGATATGCAGGAAACGAGGAAGCGGACTCCCTCGGTAGACTGGGTTTCGCGAAACGGTCGGTAGGCTCCGAACCTAGAATCGGTTTAGCCAGATGTGTAAGTGTTGCGTCGATGAAGAGCCTGCTGAACAAGTGGACCCTCAAGAGATGGACGGAAGAACCTAAGACAGGCGAAGGAGCACATAGGTGTGAGAGAGGATCACGCAATGAAAAGACTCATTAAAGGCATTTTAATTATTTTTTTTTATTTTATAATTTAATTTAGTACATGTAGAGAAATTTCAATGACGTCGCTTATTATAGCGCCGCTCGTTTATTTTGCTAAAAAAATATGTAACTATAAATAATGTGCTTAAGACTGTTAAATGACATTCGAAACTACGAAGCATTCTATCTAAATTCAAGTTGCGGCAAAATACCAAATTTTGCCGCATCATGACATCATGTCAAATATAAGCCTATTCTTAACATTATTTTAACTATACGTTTACCCTCCATGAGTGAACCAAACGTTGACGTTAGCCAAAGAAAATTGATGTATATATATTGTATTTTTAAGGAAGTCTATATGAATTTGTACAGTTAATTTTTTTTTTAAAGTGGTCCGATCATTTCGTTATCATAAATTCCTTCCCATACATTAATTTCTTTAAGATACTGAGTATAATCCTCTTGAAAAAAGTGTGGATTTTCATTATCCCAGTATCTACAGCTATGCTGGTTTACCAGTCCATTTAGAAAAAATAGTTGACTCGTCACTGAACCAGACGTTCTTTACTAAATCGAAGTTTTCGTCAATTCGCTGGCAGATCAGTTCGCAAAATATCTCCCTGCCAACGGAAAGTGAGAAGTACTGACTGGGACGCATATAAATCGACCCTACAGAGGAACTTACTATTCTGTGACAAAACTATAAAGAATCATGATTCGCTAAATTAAATGGCCGATAAAGTGTCTAAAGCTATTGTAATAGCATATCATAAAAACTCTCTACTGAACGTCAAGCAGGACAATCGCGGCACAACTTGGTCGAACAGTAATCTTATCAATATACGGTCTGAAGTACGCAAACTCTTTCACTGTGCCAAACCCAGTAACAACTAGGAGCAATATCATAGAACGTTAACCCAATATAATAAGGTATTTATAAAGAGCACTCAAGGTAACGTAAACAGGGGCTGTGGTCGATAAAATGCCCCGACGGCACTTTCACACAAACCAGATCAGAGGCGCTGCTTGTGAGAATAAATTGTGTGATAAAATCCTGGCACAAACATACTTCCCCGGGTCCTATTGCTTCATCACTTTAAAGAAAACGCTGGGCCAGAACCCTGGCGACCATCCAAAGTAAGCTGGCTTTTTACCAGAAATATAATTTCGCCTAGTGCGGTTAATGGTGCTATCAAATTATTTCAGCCCTTTAAATCACTGGAAGGGGACGAAATTCACACGGCACCTCTTTAACTTGGGCCGGACTTACTTTTACCTCACTCGTTAGCACTACTTGAAGCCAGTCTAGTATGGAGGTATAACGTGCTGGAAAGCCACCAACTTAACATACACACCAAAAGCCGGGCTACCAATTGCCGAGCCATCTTCGCTTAGGCCAATAAGCCTGACATTCTGTCTGTTGAAGACCCTGGAAAAGGCTATTAATGGACATATCATCAGTAACTCACTGAAACAAAAGGATGTGGCAGTAGCGGCCTTCTTAGACATATAAGGGGCCTTCAACAACGCACTGCCAAGCTGACTCTATGAATCAACACCAGCAAGAGAAGTCAACTTTCTTATTTGCAACTGGATCAAAGCCATGCTAAGTGACAGAAGAATCACGACAACCTTACAGGGCGAACGTGTGCACTTCAGGGCCGCGCGAGGTTGCCCGCAAGGAGGACTACTATCTCCTCTCCTGTAGTCCGCTATTCATTGACGACCTTTTGGCCATAATTCTACTGTGGCAGATCGGAGTCCAAGCTTACGCAGATGATCTGGTGATCCTGTTAAAAGAAAAAAATGAGAAAGTAATCTCAGCAGTACTATAAGAAGTGCTGAAAATCATCAAAGAAGTAATCTTTACCAGTGACGTCGTCAAAAAATTATTACATGAACAATATTCAATATTAATAGATTATACTTTAAATTATAAACAATATTAGCGTTTATGAACTCTTTATGCGTTTTTTAATGTACATCATTAGAGTAAAGTACTTATCTAGTAAAAAGCATTTTTACAAAAATTAAATATTTTATAATTATTATACATTTCTTAATAAGTTTTTATTATTCTACGTTTATGATGACGGTTATCCCTTGATATGATGTTATGACAATATCGGTATTTACTTGTGAAAAGATCGGCCTAAATCGCCTTTTTCTTATGGTGCGGGACAAACGGCACAACAGTTCACAAAAAAACTGAAATGACTCAGCCTTTTTCCTTTTTTAATCAAAAACTAAAGGAAAAACACAGAACTTCACAAATGCTGAATGTAGAAACTTAGTCGTTTGTCAAGATGACATGTCGCAAGATGACATCAGCTTTTGCCTGCGATGTTGCCATTTTAAATTTTTTAGATGCCGTTTTAGGAATAAGAATGTTAATAATTTTATTTAGCTTTGCAGTTGTTATTTTTGCGCTTAGAATAACATATATCTCTCTCTACTACTTCATTTTTTAACCAAAATCCAGTTGTTTACTAATTCTAGCCTTTTAATTTTCTAAGAAATTAACCGAAGTAAGTGGTTTCGATACTAAAAATTGACTGTTTTTAATTTTTTTTTGGCTAAAATACGTAAGGTCACGCGGCCATTGTTGACAAAAATTAATAACGAGAGGCCTGGGCCGGTTACGGGAATATTTTGCTTCATTTTTACTTAAAGAGTAACAACTACTTATGTCATTTATTGACAAATTTACATATAACTAATTTTTTACTACATTTATCATAGAACTGTTAACTCATCAATAGATTCCTCCTTTAAGCCGTGAAAAATAAGAGATTTTTTATAAGATTTTAATTGAATGTTGTCAATAGGTCATGATCCTTATTACTTGAAGTGTTATTATATGGCTCACCGCGCTGAGTAAGTTGGGACTTAAAACATGCCGTTGTCTTAGCAAATTTCACTACCATATCTTTGATTCGAACATTCAACGCAATTCGCCTTCTCTAAGGAAAACACACTTACGACGATATTAAAATCAAAAAGATATTAAGACGAAGCACTATATTTTTGTGCGGAAAACACTAAATTTGTGCAAAAATAAGCAGAGAGCATACACACACCTTTACTACATGCACTGCGCCATCTCGGAGTATGAAAAATTGAACAACTACAAGTTTCATTAATGCCCATTTATAATTAATTTATGTGGATACTTTTTCAATTTCCAACGTAAAATTCCGTTTTTCGCGTTTTGTCCAGTTTTCCCCTTACAACCCAATTGCAATGTAATTATAGTTCTAGATAATTAAGCCATTTTTACAAGTCACCGGGGCTACCTTATCAAATTACTTGTGATATTTGATGGCTTAAATTGAAGTTCTAATGCCTTAGACACTATTCATTTAACTGATGAGATTATTCTGAATGAATATGTTAATGATCATAAGTTTAAGATCGATTAAAAATTATTTATGACAAAATTGACAATAAATCTTTTAATATTTAATATTTAATAACCTTCATAGATCCCCATAGACCAAGATAATTCTCCATAGATTCCAACACAATCAAACATCTTTGTAACCGAAAAATCTGCCTTAAAAGCCATAGATAAAGCACGTCAAAAATAGAATTAGAGAATATATATTGTAACGAAATTCGGGAACACACTTTTATTGTTAACGTCAAAAACACTAACCTAACTCGCCTTGACTGTCGTTTAATTGTTTCCAAGGTAAAAACTGACTAAACAATTAAAAACTGACTGAATTGTGACGAAGCGCGTCCTTTTTAAAACCCGATGGAACAGTTTCGAAATATTTAGAATTATCTTCATTGTTTTTGCCCAGAGAAGAGACCAATAATTTTAGGAGAATACTGACAGTCAAAGCAAGCAAATATACAAATTCTAGAAAATTAGAACTACAGGGATTTACAATAATATAACCTAAATTGGGGCCAAAATAGGGCTCTCGAACAAGATGAACTACTTAAAAACTAAACACTATAGATAAAAATAATAAATTAAACGTAAGTAGAACCCTAAAGAAACCCTACGAATCAACTTTAACTACAGAATACTAATAAAAATAGTACTGTACGTGATGTAGCTTCATGCAATCCAAGAATCGCCCAACCCAGAGAAACATCCACAAGTTACAAAGTTTTTCAGGTGTATTTAACTACAAAATAATACAAGAGCAAAAGTACAATAGAGTGCTAATTTTCTTTCAGTAAAAGTATTTCTTATTTAACGACTTAAATTATTATTATCAATTAATAGGACTTCAAGTAAGATTTTCCAATAATAAAAAAAAATCTATTTACAACTCTATATTTATAAAAGAAACTTTCGAACTTTTCCACGTCTTCACTACAAACCAAACCATTATAATTACCAAACTTCCTTACCTCAAAATTGGCATCTATTTGCAACAATATCAAGAAGAGGCCTGTCTATTAATTGAACATAAATACATTTGTCAAAATGTCCTAGGACCCCAAGTGAATGACCGAACTACATAAGAAACCTTTCTACCCTCATAAGAAAAACAGAGGATCTACGCTGAAAACTGCTAAAGGTCAACGTCACTACCCTTATGGTTTATCCTATCAATCAACAATACGTTGTAACTATTCCTGCTGGTACCAAGGTAAAAGTACAAGAAATATGCGAAAACCAGCTAACTTTATTCATCTACATACCTTGTTGAATAGTAATATCAAATGCGGTATTAGTTTACTAGGATCACAATTTTATAATCAATCATGTCTTAAGAATATCAGCCTTTTTTATCTATCAGATGTAACATTAAATAGCATTTAAGTCTAGGTACCCAAGGAATTAATTCTACTAGATTTAATTAACTTTAGTCACATCCGCTCATTAGCAGACTAATCAAATATTCTGAAAACCATTCTAGGGACAAAAGACATAATTTACCATATAGGCTATTTTGGTACAAGCCTTGGAGGTCTATTAATTATTATATGCTATATATTCTTCGGTACCTCCGAGCTTATTTAAAAAAAAACTACTAAGAAAGAATAAGAACTATATATACGCGATAAAGAAGAAAAAGAAGAAGAAGGAGAAGCTAAACAAAAACATTCTCTGTGCTTCGTACTAGGCGGGAGAAGTTATGTACACAATTATCCCACCCAATATATATTAATTTGCTTATGTATATCCTTATGTAAATGCTTACTATTGTTATATTATATTTCATGTTTCATTTGCAGTTTTATTCTATAAATAAGAAGCTTTTAAAATATTATTAGCACCATAGGAAACATAACTAGCTTGTATTATCTTATTTTCTCAAAGTGTAGAAGAACCTACGTTCTGCACAGTTTAATTTTAAAGTGCTTGTGCAAATTGTTTTGCTTTTATACCAAGAGTGTAATATTTTTTTACTTGAATATGATATTGTACTTGGCGTTAACTAATGTGAATTGTTTCTTAATAATTTTTACCAAATTAGCATTTTTTATATCATAATACTGAAAATACAAATTTTTTATTAATATCTAGTTCTATCACAACTGATGTTAATTACCGATTATGAGGGTTTATTATCCGCCATATTAATTTAAATAAAAGGTTTTTGAGTAATTGGCAATTGGCATACGTATCATTAATATTCTCGATACTGGCACTCAATTAAGTTTTATTTTAAAAAATTGTGCAAATAAATTGGTTTTACCTTCCTCAAATATTTGCATGGCAATCAGGTCTACGCCCGAAAAAGTGTTAATTGCAATATTATTTCCATTTATGAACAATTTAATTCGAACTTTATAGAGCTTTTATTGTAAAAAAAAATTTGAAAACTAATTCTCCAATATAATTTTCTAAAGTTAGTTGACAGCTTACTTATATTAATTTAGAAAATCATTTGTGGAATTTTTCTTAGGCAACGATATATATACAGTGAGAGCCAAAAGTCCGGAATAAATTCATTTAAAATTCAGAGGTATGTTAAAAAAAACGCTCGGACACGTCGATTTTTATTTTTAACTGCGGGTTTTCTTACTATAATTTTATGTATACAGGGTGGTCCAAAAATAAGTTACGACCATCAACTTCATTTTTTGAAATGGAAATACCTATTTTTTATTCTGTATTCTTAAAGAACAGAAAATTCTAGACATATTTCATGTCCTATACCTATCTTCATTTGATTTTGAGTTATAGACAGTTGAAGATCGGCATATTTGCATTTTTGACATGTTATAAAATCCAAACGGTCAGACATAGACAAATGCGGTTTGCACTTTTTATCGAAGCTTTTTTAAAACCATCTGTTGACACTAGCTAGTTAGTGTCAACAGGTACTGAGAAATTTACGGTTGAATTTTTGAACATACAATAAATTGATGCAACTATGTAACACCCTTACTAAGGTAACCTTGTTTTTTGTGTTTTTTCATCCATTGTTGCAATGATGTTGTCATTATTTTTTGTCACCAATTATCAAGCAGTCTTATCCTTGTTTATTGTAAAATTTAATATTGCCTGAAAAGATGAAAAAGTTAAGTGAAACTGAGAGAATAGAAATACTAATTATGATAGGATGTGGTGATCGCATTAGGACCCAACACCAGGTTTGTGAAATGTTTAATACTAAGTATCCTGATAAGACAATATCTCAGTCTACCGTTAGCAAACTAGAAAGAAAATTTAGGGAATTAGGTCACGTCAGAGATCGACCCAGATCGGGTCGTCCCTCAATTTCCGAGGAAAAGAAGTTAAATGTTGTTTTGTCCATCGAAGAAAATCCTCATACACCGACTAGACAGGCAGCACTAGATAACGATGTTGGAAAAACAATTTTTAAGAAGGATTTTGAAAAAGGCAAAATATCATCCCTATAAAATAAAATTAATCCACGAACTTAACGAAGATGATACAGATCGTCGATTAGAGTTTTGCGAAACTATAATCAATGTCTGCCATAACTACCGTCTTTTTACTCGTAGAATAATTTTTTCTGACGAGTCGACCTTCTGCCTCAATGGTACAGTGAACATTAGTAGACAGAACTGCCGTTACTGGTCTTCCTCCAATCCAAATTGGGTGATTGAAGCTCATACCCAATATCCTCAATCTGTGAATGTTTGGGCCGGCATTAATAATGACAGAATCATAGGTCTATTTTTCTTCGAAGGTACCCTAACAGGTCAACGTTATTTGGAATTCTTAAGGAACGAACTGATTCCCGCTTTATGTTTGATGTTTCCAAATGCAAATAATCCCAATATTCCAGAAGCTTCAATTTGGTTCCAGCAAGATGGCGCGCCGCCACACTTCAGCAAAGCCATGCGCCAATATTTAAGTGAGGTATTTCCGGGTCGATGGATTGGGCGAAGGGGTCAATTGGAGTGGCCTGCTAGGTCCCCCGACTTAACTCTTGGACTTCTTTTTGTGGGGTTATTTAAAGCATAGAGTGTATGTAAATAAACCTAACAATAGAAGAATTGAGAAATAATATAAGAAATGAGATTCAACGAATACCTCAAGAAATGATACGCAACGTTCTGAGAGAATTCGAATCAAGACTAGCTTACTGTCAAGAAGTTAATGGGGCTCAATTTGAACATTTAATTCGGTCTAGATTAGAATAGTTTCTTTTTGTTCAACGTTTATACAATACTTTTGATTAAATACATTAATATTTTGAATGTTTTTGAGAAATTCAACCGTACATTTCTCAGTACCTGTTGACACTTACTAGCTAGTGTCAACAGATGGTTTTAAAAAAGCTTCGATTAAAAGTGCAAACCGCATTTGTCTATGTCTAACCGTTTGAATTTTATAACATGTCAAAAGTGCAAATATGCCGATCTTCAACTGTCAATAACTCAAGAACAAATGAAGATAGGTATAGGACATTGTACATGAAATATGTCTAGAATTTTCTGTTCTTTGAATACAGAATAAAAAATAGGTATTTCTATTTCAAAAATTGAAGTTGATGGTCATAACTTATTTTTGGACCACCCTGTATACATAAAATTATAGTAAGAAAACCCGCAGTTAGAAATAAAAATCGACGTGTACGAGCGTTTTTTTTAAACATACCCCTGAATTTTAAATGAATTTATTCCGGACTTTTGGCTCTCACTCTACAGGGTGAGTTTTTTAAAGTGTTACAATGCGATATGTCAAAAACGGCTGCAAATTTTTTGTTTTACTTTATTTTGGTGACATTTCAAGTATACCAGGGGGCACTTTTTGTGATATTTTTGACATTTGTCCCTTCACCCCCCTAAGAGGCGGGGAGGGTCACTTCTTTATTTTAAATGGAATGATGTGTTTTTTATTCTTAAATACGAATCTACATAAAATATGAAGTCTGTTTACAAAAAAATTTTAAAATTGCTCTGCTGGTTACGGAATTATGATCAAAAATGTTTTGATTAAATTTAAAAATAATTCGAATATTCTATAATTTGAATATTCTTTTTAACTATTTATCGTCTATGTATTATGCCTAAGGAGCTGTTCGAAGTGACCGCCTTTGACTTTCAAACACTTTCTTATCCTTTGTTGACATGAGTTTCGTACTCGCTGTAACATTGCTGGTGTCACTAATGAACAAGCAAAACGAATCCTGTTCTTCATATCCTCTGGAGTTGTAGGTGCTCTAGCCATTACTTTGTCATTTATAAATCCCCATAAAAAAAAGTCAAGGGGGGTTAAATCTGCCGAACGAGCAGGCCAGTTGACAGGACCACCTTGACCAATCCACCTGTTTTCAAAAATCTCATTTAAATACGTACGGGCCTGTATGGCATAATGGGGTGGAGCTCCGTCCTGCTGAAACCATACGTTAGGATTTAAATTTTGGTTTAGTAGACGAGGTAACTGATTTCTTAAAAAATCTGTGTAGACCTGTCCATTTAAACGACCTTGGAAAAAATGCGGACCAATAACTCTATCCTCGAAAATACCACACCATACGTTCACAGACCAGGGATGTTAATTTGGTACAGTTCTCATCCAGTGAGGATTATATGCTGCCCAGTAATGCATGTTGTGCCTGTTTACCTTTTAGAAAAACAAACAACCAAAACTTGAATATGTTCTAATTTACATAAGTTAAATCTTACCTGCCCGCAATTATTAAAAGAAGCCTCATCAGAAAAAATAACGTTTCTCAAAAAATTGTTATTTTCACGCATTTTTGTTGAAATTTAAGTGCAAAAATTAATGCGATTCTCAAAATCATGTCCGTAAAGCTCTTGATGAAGTGTAATGTGGTAAGGATGAAATTTGTACCGGTGCAGAATTGTTATAATTGATGATTGACTAATTCCAGCATCTAAAGCAAGCCGCCTGGTACTGATTTGAGAATCAATAGCTACTGCTCCTAATACAGCAACTGCCTTATTTTCATCTGTTTGCTTTTTAATCCGATTTCGTCGTTTATTTTTTAGACTACCAGTCATACGACTTCTGGTCTC
Organism: Anthonomus grandis grandis; assembly: GCF_022605725.1. Taxonomy (NCBI): domain Eukaryota; kingdom Metazoa; phylum Arthropoda; class Insecta; order Coleoptera; family Curculionidae; genus Anthonomus; species Anthonomus grandis. Next base: position 5,517,086 of record NC_065567.1, on the reverse strand, counting down.
CAGTCTCTTAAAGGCCATATGAGATTTTGGAATATCCGGAAACCTCTCGGCCCACACTACTGCAGCCTCCCTATAATTTTTTCTGCACTCCCCCAAAATTAACAACATATCTACTTCCACACTGAAATTCGCTTCCATTTTTTTCTTTTTATACACAATTTACTTGTTAATAACACGCCAACATTTTTATGTGACACTGCTTGTTATGTTTCCATGGAAATCCTACTGTTACTAGGATTTTCATTTCCATCCATACTAGTAAAATAAACAGTAGGATTTTCATGGCAACCGGCTGTTATTATGGTAAAATATTCGAATTATTTTTAAATTTAATCAAAACATTTTTGATCATAATTCCGTAACCAGCAGAGCAGTTTTAAAAATTTTTTGTAAACAGACTTCATATTTTATGTAGATTCGTATTTAAGAATAAAAAACACGTCATTCCATTTAAAAGGAAGTGACCCTCCCCCCCCTCTTAGGGGGGTGAAGGGACAAATGTCAAAAATATCACAAAAAGTGCCCTCCGGTATACTTGAAATGTCACCAAAATGTCAAAAAAAAATTTGCAGCCGTTTTTGACATATCGCATTGTAACACTTTAAAAAACTCACCCTGTATAGTTGAATTACATTTAAAAAATAAATTACATTACATTTTAGCAATTCATGAAAATATAAGATGTTAAGATTAAATCTAATAACAATAAGACAATTATTTCAAATTACGAAACAGTTTTACCACGATTACCACTTACCAAATCTCTTTATTCTCTACTCTTTCTCTTCTCTTTTCTCTACTCTTTTTCTGATTTAAGGGTCACACTAAAGGTTTCTACCTTAGAACGATTAGGAATCTTATTTATTTTAGTTATTTAAGCTTTTTGTAGTCTTATAGACGGATTGACTCGAGTAGATATGTAATTTCTCTACGTCTTTATTTGTAAATGTTTACACAAATTAAAATTAATATAATTCAACTAATATTTATGAATAAATAAATATAAATATTTCCTATTAATTTAAGATATTATCAGAGAAAAACAAACCACCGAGAAGGGACAAAGCCGGAACCGATTTTTCTTGCGCATGTGCGAGCTTATTTGGTATACCTGTCTTATTGCCGGTCCCCTGCCAGCCGTCGGTTAGTCCGGTAATATTCGACGCCTGGTTTAGTCTAGTCAAGTGTTGCCTGAATTTTTCTCTGTCTTTATTTTTTGTGTGTGTTGTCATTGTGCTTTTTATTTTATTAAAAACTTTTATAATATGCCTTATACCTGTGCTTTTCGTGGATGTCATTCAAAGACAGGGTGTGGAAAACTATTAATTATGAACACCCTTGTGCACATTTTCCAAAAACCAATCTTAAAATTATTTATATTTATGAAAATATTTTACACCATTAAATATAATAATAGGGTCTTAAAAACAAATAAAGATAAAAATGTTCGAAAACTAAAAATTTTGCGGAATGTATAAATGTACCTAGATTTAATTTAATTATTGCCAATGTATTTTTGTGTTTCATTATACAATGGGCCAATATTATTTTCTCAAAAAATAAAAGTTTGTTTAGAAGATTTTTTGTTTTCCATTATTTATCCTAAATGGTAATTTTTATAGTTGGCACTATATCGGATGACACAGGAAAAAGGGAACACGCAATAACTTTTTTATTTTTCAAGATAAACAAATGAAATTTGGTATGTCAATAGAATGGTTATAAAAGCATATTTTGACGTATTCAATTGTTTTTGATCACTTCCGATTGAACCGGAAATGACACGAACTTTCTTATTTTAAATGGGACACCCAGTTTATTTTTTCATACATTTGTTTATCTTGAAAAATAAAAAAGTTGTTGCGTGTTCCCTTTTTCCTGTGTCACCCGGTATAGTTTAGGTATACTTATAACTTAACTATACCAACAGTAAAATAATGTAATAGTTTTGATTTCAAATTCCCGATAAAATTTTTAATCTATTAATTGTCGTATTTCTCTCCGTGTACGGAACTATTAAATTGCCAAAACGATTTTTCTCCGTTACTTAATATGTAGCGCCAGTCATTTAAGCCCGCTCAAGGGCACCAAAATTGGACCCCAGAAAATCAACGGTAAATGCGGGTTTTGTCGCTTCTCGGTGGTTTGTTTTTCTCTGATATTATAGATACAGTGCGGCTCTTAATTGTCCCTGTTAAAAGTTCAATATTCAGATGCTCTGCATCTTTTCCTTTTTATCGAGAATTCGTAACCAAAACACATGGCCCATGCCATTAAGGGTGGTCTTTTATCTTTTTGGCCATGATAAATTATTTATGGTATCATGGCTTGGGTTCTTCTTGTAAGAACTTATTTTCTTTTTCAGTCTTTTGTAAGGTTTTGTTAACACCACACCATATTTTATTTCAAAATAAATAATATTTACTTTTCTACAAACGTCGCGTTTTAATTGCTAGTCCGCTTGTTACTACCCTGCAACCTCCGTCGTTTCTCTTTTTTATATTTTAACAGATTATGGGCCCAGGGATCGTAAATAATTAGTAATTAGATACCTAGAAATTTTGTTTTCGCGTTTAAGTCCGGTTGTGTATACGAGTATAGTTATTTATTGTTAAATTCTTTCGTCGTCTATATAAAAAATAAAATGGCGGTAAACGAGAGTGTAAATGTGGAAAAGCTAAAAGGCCGTGAAAATTATAGTGACTGGAAGTTTCAGATAAGTGCGTTCTTAAAGTTAGACGGAGTTTGGAACTGTATCACTGAGCAGTGGGACTCTTCGGTAGATGCCGCTATAAAATTGAGTGAAGAAGTAAAATTGAGTGAAGTAACAAGTGGCAACGGTGTGCAACTGCTTGCTTTCAGCGTGCATAATAGTTGTTACTTTATCAAGTTTTTACGGCGAATTAAATCTAGAAAACTTATAGGCAATATCGTTACAGCATACATGTGTGAGTTTAGATATAAAAGATCCTTTATAACGTGATTTTTGTGATAGCCAACGTGTGTTTGTTTACATTCTGCGATTGTTCTATTCCTGCGAGGTTGCCAAACGTCGTGCTAAATTTCTAACATTATGCCTGAAATAGAAGTTTGTGATATATATAACAAAAATGTGGCTGATAATGAAGAAAGTTTACTATGTGATAAATGTCTTGTTTGGAAACATAGGCTGTACCTCTCTATGAATCAAAAACATTTCCAGAAGCTAAGCAAATCAACAGAAGAATGGATTTGTAGCAAGTGTGTGAAAAGAACTAAGAAGCCGGAGTCTCAGACTTCTAATTACACAATTAATGATGTCATGAATGCCTTAAAAAACATGGAAAAGAAGTACGATGTTCTTTTCCAGAAATATGAAGAGCAGGTCAAAATAAATGAAGAGCTGAAACTGGAACTTAGTGGTATAAAAAAACAGTTAAATAAGAAGGAACAAGGGGAGCTCACAAATAATGTTATTGTTTATGGGGTCCCTTATAAAACCACAGAAAATCTGCAGCAGCTGGTTTGTAACATTGGAAAGGAGCTTCAAGTAGATCTAGAGAGTAATTTTACAGCCCTTAGAGTAGGAGCCAAAGAATAAGGAAAGAAGACACCCATCAAGATTAACATAAAAACTGAGGACATTAAGAAAAAACTTATGGAATCTCCTAAAAGGTATAATTTAAATACTTTGGTGTTAGGGTTTACTGAAAATCATAATGTGTATCTAAATCATGATCTAACTAAACATAACCTAGACTTATTTAAAAAGACACAAACATTTAGAAAGGAGAATAATTATAAATACCTTTGGTTTAGTAATGGGTCTATTTTATTAAAGAAACATGAAAATAGCGGGGTTTTAGTGATTAGTACAGAATCTGATTTAAAAAACTAGATAAAAAAAATCTAAATATTGTTTGTTTAAATATACAGAGTATTAGAAATAAATTCGATGAGATTGAATGTTATGCAAAGGACCGTAATGTAGATATTTTTATGTTTTTTTAAAAAAACTTGGCTATCTTCTGAGGAAACGCATCTATTTGAGTTGGACGGGTATCAATCAATCCATTCTTGTAGAGAAAAAAGAGGGGGTGGAGCTTCTATTTATTTAAAGAGTGGCTTAAATTTTAAGATACTACAAATATCAGAAAAAAATGATAATTTTAGTTGGGCATGTATTCAGATAGGTCATAAAAATTTAATTGTTAGTTTAGTGTATAGACCACCATCTTATTCATATGGTGAAACTTTAAATATGTTAGAAAGTATTATGAGTTCCTATCCAATTAATCATATTATTGTTGGTGATATTAATTTAGATTTATTAGATATTAGTAATAGAGAAATAATTAATTATAAAAACACCCTAGCCCTTAATAACTTTCATATTAAAAATAAAATAAATATTTTAAATGTAAGGAAACATGTTCAGTAAAAGTCGAATCTAATGCGCTATCAGATCATGAAAAACTAACTATACATTTGGATGAGATAGTTAGGCCGGCTAACGTAAAAACGACACATACTTTGAAAGGGATTAACAATGGAAAGTTTAAAAGATTATTTGAACAACAAATAAAAGAGACAGAAATTACCTCATTCCAGTATCTTATTAATATAATACAATCTAGCAAGGCTGCAGCTGAATACGAGCGAAAAATAAAATGCATAAATAATAATATCTGGATAACAGAGGAGCTTGTAAACTTAATAAGAGAGCGAGATCGACTATTTGAAGACATACGTAATAACGATAATAACAGAGAAATAAAAAACCAATTTCGTAACATAAAAAATAAAATTACTAATAAAATTAAAACACTTAAAAATACTCATTTTAGAAAAAAATGGGCAGAAGCAGGTTCCGATACCAAAAAACAGTGGTCAGTGATAAATAATTTATTAAGCAGAAAAAAACCTTAATTTAAATAAAATTAAGGAGATAAATGTAAATAATAGTATAGTCTCGGACACTTACGAAATTGCAAACTGCTTGAATCGCCACTTTGCTAGAATAGGTAAATAAATTACTGAAGAGGTTCAAACTGAAATACTAGGCATTCCCTTTAATATTCGTGACACCTTTGGTTTCAATGAAATCATTTATGCAAATAGTTTTTATTTAGAAGAAGTCACTGATAAAGAAATATTAGACACAGTTAATAGTTTGAAACGTAACTCTGCTCCTGGAGATGATCAAGTTACAGTTAATAATCTTTGCGTATTGGGTCCCAGTCTAATCAAAATTCTTACAAAACTGGTTAACGATATTTTTGCTTCTGGTCTTTTTCCTGACGAACTCAAATTCGCTAAAATTACGCCGATCTTTAAGTCGGGATCTCAAGATTCTATGGGTAATTACAGACCAATTAGTTTAATAAGTACTTTTTCGAAAATAATAGAACGCACACAATATTTGCACATGGACAAGTTTCAGTATGGCTTTTTAAAAAATTCTAACACGCTAAGTGCTACGATGGATTTCTTAAATGAAATAATTACTCAACTAGAAAGTAAAAAAATGGTAGTGGCTGTCTTTATCGACCTGAAAAAGGCTTTTGACGTCGTTAGCTGGGATGTGCTTTTAGCTAAATTACATAATATGGGATTTAGAGGGCCCGTTTATAACATTTTAAAATCCTATCTATATAATCGACAACAAGCTGTGAATATTAGTCAAATAGCTAGCGAAATTGAACTAAGTGAGTGTGGGGTTCCACAGGGCTCTGTTCTTGGGCCACTACTCTACGCTCTTTACGTGCTCCGTCTTAGGAGTGCTGGCTTGACTGGTCGATATTTTACGTTTGCGGATGACACAGCTATGTTGTACAGTGATAGTGATCTTGAGAGCCTGGAGCGAGTTGTTAACACGGATCTTGAAAAATATTCCAAATGGTTACTGTGCAATAAATTAAAAATTAATATTCTTAAAACTAATTATCTATTTTTTAAACAAAAAAACAAAGTTTTTAGAAATCCGGTAGTAAAAATAAACAATATTTTAATTGAAAAAGTGTCACACATTAAATATTTAGGGCTAATCATAGATGATAACTTGAACTGAAAAGAGCACTTAATGCATGTAACTAATAAAATTATACCAATGCTAGGAGCTATATACAGGGTTAGAGACTATTTAACGTTTAAAAGCAAGATGTATATTTACAATTCCTTTTTCTTGTCGCATTTTAGATACCTTCTCCCTTTGTGGGGCTCTTGTGGTCAGGTGGATTTTAATAAAATGCAGGTATTGCAAAATAAAATATTAAAGGGATTATTTAAAATTGATTGGCGTACAAGCACTGTGGACCTACATAGGGAGTTGGGTGTTTTAATGCTGAGAGAGTTACTTATATTTGAACAGGGCAAATATATGTTTAAAGTAACTAATAACAGCCAAAAGACTAATGTGAGAATGGTCTCTACTGAAAATATTCACGATCATTATACCAGGGCTCAACGTGACATCTATTGGGACAATAATATCAGGACTAATGTAGGTTTACGTAATCCAGTTTATCAGGCTATAATAGTATATAATAGTCTTCCTGTAGTCATTAAGAACATGGACTTGGTTGAAAAATTCACAGCGCAACTTTTAAGTCATATATTAGAATAGTTTTTCTTTTTTTTTTTCGTTTTGCTTGGTTGCTATAAATATACTTAAAGAAAAATATCTAAAGTTACACTTATTGTAGGTATTTAATTGGATTTAATTGGATTTATAAGGGTAGTGATGTAATTGACATCGTCAGGGATTTTGATTTGTTTTGTTTTCTTTTTTTTGAAAGGTTTATAGTATATTTAATATATCTGTATATATGGTTAAGGTTGTTGTACACTCTGAACGTTACATATCCTTGGTACCAGTGCATTGGCACTGTTTTAAGGATTTTGGTTTTGTAAAGATATGATTGCAATATGTTTGAAAATAAAGAAATTTGTAAAAAAAAAAAATTGCGTCGCGATGAAAAAGCGCTATCAAAAATCATCCTTTCTCTTCACAAATCTACTTACCCCCACGTAATGCAAGCAGAAACTGCTAGTGAAGCTTGGAAGTCTCTTGAAAAAGCTTTTAAGGATAAACGCCTCCATCGACGTCTAGGACTCCTGCGGAGTCTGTGTTCTATTAGGCTGCAAAATTTTAGCATCATGGAAGACTACGTCCTCATGGCGCTGTCCTAGAAACTATCGTCAATTGGAAAACCCATTGATGATGAATTTCTAGGCGTTATCCTGCTTCAAGGACTCACCGCAGACTACGATCCGATGGTAATGGCTCTGGAGAACTCAGGAGTCGATATAACATCGGATTTCGTCAAAACAAAGCTGCTGCAGGACCGCAAATGGCACAACAACAAAAATAATTCTGATGACTGTGCACTTGATATAAAAAAGAGCAGTAAATCTCCATGGTGTTGGAGCTGTAAACAAAAAGGCCACTATAAAGATCAGTGCCCTAGAGGTAACCAAAATAACTCTAATAACACATTCCCTAATAAATTCAAACAAAATAAACGTAATGCTCTGATTGCGAGAGCGCTAAGTGTCAGTAGTGAACGTGAAACAACTTGGTACGTTGACAGTGATGCGTCTTTCCACATGACAGGAAATAAAAACATTCTTGTTGATCTCACCGATGAATATTCTGGTCGGGAGGTGTTTGTGGCAAACGATGCTGCTCTTACTGTCAGTGGTACTGGCAACACTGTTGTTCGACTGAAACCAAATGGAGAAGAGCAGAGCATTTCAAAAATTAAACATGTTCCAGACCTCTCTGTAAATTTGCTCAGTTAAGGATCAGTTAAAGAAATCGCCTCAAAAGGACACTGTGTACATTTTGATTTGGATGGTTGTAAAATATTAGATGACAAGAATTGTACCATTAAGGGAGAACCTAAAGCTACTTCGACGGATATAAAAATCGTGGAATCAAACACGAACTGACCATTCCTTACACCCCGGAGCAGAATGGAGTTGCTGAACGATATAATCGAACTATTATGGAAAAGGTACGTTCAATGCTTATTGATTCGGATGGTCCAAAGCAAATGTGGGCAGAGGCGGCAAATACAGCAATTTATCTTCTTAATCGTTCTCCAACAAAAAAGATACGTGGGATGACGCCAGAAGAAAAATGGTCTGGTAAAAAAGTTGACCTGCAACATCTCAGAGTCTTTGGATGCCGCGCTTTTGTTCAGGTACCCGATGCTAGGCGTAAAAAGATTCACAACAAAAGCAAAGAATACATCTTTGTCGGGTACTCCGAATCAAGCAATGGATAGAGGCTATTGGATCCAAAAAATCACAATCTCAAAATAGCCAGGGACGTAGTGTTCTTAGAAGATAATCTCGAAGGTGTCTCGTCCGACGTCTTCGCTACACCCAGTACTTCAAAGGAGGCTGCTAACTTACAGGTGTTTCCAGAGCTGAAACATATTGATGGTGATGCTTCGCTGAAATATCTGCATGTTCCAGAGGAAACCCCCAAAAAAGTTCCAGAGCCTGCTGCCCTGTGGGTTTTTAAAATAGAAAAAAATAATAATGGGGATATAGTCAAATATAAGGCTAGACTGGTAGCGAAAGGGTTTACTCAAAAATATGGGGTAGATTACTCGGAAACTTTTTCTCTAGTTTAGTCATTTAAGGCTTTTGTTGGCAATAACATCTGAATTAAATTTAGAGGCAGATCATTTAGATGTCGAGACTGCTTTTTTAAATGGCGACATCGATGAGGAAATTTTTATGAGTCAACCGGAAGGTTTTATTGAGCCAGGGTCAGAACATAAAGTGTGTTTACTTAAAAAAGGTGTTTATGGTTTAAAGCAATCAGCCAAATTGTGGTATGAAAAAGCACACAATGTATTAGTAGATCTAAATTTTGTACAGTCAAAAATAGAACCCTATATATTTTTTTAAAATTTAGCAGATTCTCTTGTAATTATTGCACTTTATGTTAACGATTTTTTAATTATTTATAATAACCAGCAAGACGCAAATAATTTAAAATCTAAGCTAAATAAACATTTTCATATCAAAGATCTCGGACCGATATCAAATATTCTGGGTATTAAGGTTGAAAGAGATCGTTCTAAAGGTGAGCTGAAAATAAGCCAAGAATAATATATTGAAAAGGTTTTAGAAAGATTTAAGATATCAAACTGTAATCCAGTAGGTACTCCATTAGAACAGAATCAAAAATTCTCTGTTTCTAATGGAGATTTTGCCGATGTTCCCTACCAACAATTAATTGGGTCGATTATATAACTTTTCAGTTTGTACCAGGCCAGATATTTCTTTCTCTGTCTCTTTTCTTAGCCAATTTAATAACACTCATACTAAAGATCATTGGGTGGGCGCTAAAAGGGTACTTAAATACTTAAAAAGGGACAAAAGAAATGGGAATTACATAAAAAAAAACAGGTAGTCCTATTGATAGGTTTGTCGATGCGGACTAGGCCAACAATGAAAGTGACCGAAAGTCATTTTACGGGTATATTTTTATGTTAGCAAATGGCTCATTGTCCTGGGAATGTCAAAAACAAAAGACAATTGCTTTAAGTTCAACTGAAGCTGAATATATCGGTATTTGTGAAGCTACAAAGGAATCATTGTATATAAAATCTTTGTGTCTTGAAATATTTAGTAATATTATTTCTTGTTCGTTTTTAAATGTAATGTGTTTTTTTTTAATAATGTGTTTCTCTTTTTTATATTCCAACAGTCCCCTCCCCCTCTTATCTTTTGAAAGCGTTTATATAAAAAGTTAAAATTTGGCACACATCATTAGCAACCTAAATACTAATTTTTGGTCCCTAGCTTATTTTAAAAAAAAAGTTAAAAAAATAAAATAAAATAGAAAGGGAGGTCATGCGATACATCATTTGAAAGCTTGACTGCTTTATAGTCCTAGAATATTAAGTCATAACTTCTACCCATAGCAAAATGATAGCCTTTCAAAATCTTATTTTTCGAATTTTTATTTTATTTGCTACACCTGTTTAGGTGTAATTTGTTTGTAGATGTGTTGTTGTTTGTAAAGTTTGTATTTTTTGTCAATGTCAATGTCAAGTTTATATAATGTCAACACTTATATGATTTACCAATACCTTTAAAAGCGAGTTTTTGCTATTTCCTTCAGTGCATTTTTATTTGTACCTTGATTTAATCAAAAATGCCTGATCCATGTATCTTGCTAAAAAAATTAAAAATTAAATTTTCATTTACGGTGGAAATCGAATTGTACATGAGAATTTTTAATGTTCGCTTTTCTGACCGTCCAGTATGTCGAAACTATATTCGCAAGCTAATTCAGAAATTTACCGAGACGGGTAGTGTTGTCAGCAGAAAGAATCCAGGGCATGCCAGCTATCCAGAAGAAAAAGGTGGATATTATAGCAGTATAGTAAGAGATCCACCTACTTCCACAGTTGGTGACGTGTGATGTATCTTCTGGTACTGTAAAAAGGGTATATTAAAAACATTAATTTCCTCCTTATAAAATTCAAATGGTTCATCAATTGACAGAAAATGATCCTGATCGACGTATGGAAGTCTGCGAAGTAATGGCCGGGAGAATAGGACGCCAGCCTGCTTATCTGAAAAACATTTATTTCAGTAATGATTGTATTTTTTTTAATGGTAATATTTATAGACAAAATGTCCATTACTGGAGCGATTCCCACATATTTCGTGAAACACACTCACACCACCCAGAAAAAATAAATGTGTGGGCTGGCATATTAGGGAATCACATTATTGGGCCTCTTCTTTAACACCGAAATTTTATATGGGACCTTTACTTAAACATGTTGGAAAATGAAGTAGAACCTCTGATCCTTGAGATTATTGAAGACAATCCTCATGAATTTGAGTTGAAAACAGTTTTTAAACAAGATGGGGACCGGCTCACTTTAGCACAAATGTTAGAATATTTGACTAATACTTACCTTAATCGGTGGATTGGTGATCGAGGGCCTACCGAGTGGCCAGCCAGGTTGCCTGGTCTTACGCTTGAAGACTTTTTTAAAGGGGTTACTTGAAACAAAAAGTCTAAGTTACCCAGCCAGAATCTATCTTCGATCTACGTCAAAGAATAATTGATGCATGTCGCAATATTGATGTTGCCAATTTTATTTTTGAAAATGTCGTCCTGCCGTCTTTTTGAAGTTTTGTAAATTGAGCTTAGAACCAAAAAGTAGTATTTAGGTTGCTAATGATGTGTGCCAAAGTTCAAATTTTTATATAAACGCATTTAAAAGATAAGAGGGGGAGGATAATTAAGTTAAAAACTCTAACTGAATTAAATTCGCTAGCGCTCTTGAGATAAGCCCCTTTTTAATTTCTCCTAATGAAACCTAACCCTACTTATTTTTTTTTTAATAGGATGATGCCGCTTTTGGCATCTTGTTGGAAAGCTCTTTTAAAAAAGAAATTGATACAATAATAAATGAAGCACAGATAAACCCATTTTTGTGAGATAAATCGAATTAAAGAATGGGTAGGTAATATTAGAAAAGCATTGTTTGGTATACTAAGCACTTAGCATTTATTTGTGAGTATTTATTTAATTCAAAATACTACCTTAATACACAGGTTAAGAGTCAAAATTCTAATTATGGTTTGGATGCGAACTCAAAATGAATTTGTGGTGCTATTTCACTGAATCAAAGTCCTGTGAGAAAAATTGAGGAGCAATTCAGAACTCATGGACATGTAAGAAGTATCCCTAGGTAAATATAACCATCGGTAAGCGAAGATACATAAGTGGATGTTCTACTGAGTTATGAAGAAGTACCTGTCACTCGGGCAATACAAGTAGCTCGGGATAACGGTGTATATCACAAAACAATTGTACGAATTCAAAAAGTCAGCAAGAAAAAGAGTTTTTATATTAAATGAGTCCAGGAGCTGCTAGACGATCATCCTAATCGCAGATTCGAATTTTGCAATACCATGATGAATTTTGTTGATACTGGTTTAATACTGTTAGACTGGGTATCATTTTTAGAGGAAGCAACACTTTAAATAGAGACTACTGTCGTTTTAAAGTTTAAGTTAAGTATCATATCGTGGGCTTACTGCAAAAACCCTTGAACCTTTAAGTCCCAATACCATAGTTTTGAGAAAATTAAGTTTAAAGTTTATATTTAAATGGAAAAATCAGTAAATAATTTTAAAAAAATGGAACTGGGAATTTAGGATGTGGTTTAACAAAAGCTAAAACTTAACCTATAAACAATTTAAAATATTCGTATTTTTTACCAGAAAATATAAGAAAATGAGGAAAAAAATGGACTTAGAGCTTTTTTGCAGAATAAAAATCAGTAATTATTCAAGATATAAGACTTAATTCCTTAGTCAAAATACAAGTAAAAGGTACAAATTAAAAAGTCCTTTAAAATAAAATAAAGGAGAAAAATATGAAATCTACTCAAACATCATCACTTTCCTCTTCACTTTCAAAGCCAGGAACTGAATCGACTGCGGTCTTTGATGTCGGCAATGATTTGTACTAACCATGAAATTCTTCAGGTATGTCACCTTTTTTACATAACTGCAGTAAACTATTTTTTTTCTTTTGTGTTATTGAAAATTTTTTTGAATATAAATCTTTAAGATTTATTTCTTCCAACATCTTTGGCCGTCCAGAAACACTAATTTCTTGATCGTATCTGTAAAAGATAACCCCTGGTCTTTTTTTCTCATATCTGAAGCATTTTACTTTAAGCCAATTGACAGTTTCTCCTTCATTCTTCTTATTTCTGTTTTTTATTATATTTTGGGATAAATCTGTTGTGTGTTGTAAACCCATTGAAGTATTTTAAAGGGTTTTGCTGTTAAAGATTAATTAACTGCTAATATAGAGTTAAAGTTAGGTCTGCAAAAATCGATTAAGCGCGCTTACAGTATTTTAGCTGTATTAAATTTTGGTTTCTGGACTTAAACGATTTGTGAGGTATAAAAAAAGCCATTAAGAAATTTTATGGACTTACAGGATTTTGTCAGACTATTCTAAATCACACTTTGGACTTAGCTGCGCTCTTATATTAAAATCGACCAAAATTGGACTTAGAGGGTTTTTGCAGTAAGCCCACGATATGATATTTGCAAATATCTATCGCATAGCTTTTCTTTTTAGGTCAACTGGCAAAATTGTCATTACTATACCAAAAAAAAACCAAAGTGGGTGATCGAGGTCTACACATTATACATCAAGCAAAAACTAGTGTGTGGGCTGGAATTATTGACCCAATTTAGTTTAGAAGAATTTCATTGGCGACAGATAACTTAAATTTTTATAAAATACAGTGGTACAAGAATTACCACAATTTTTTTCTACTGAAAATGACAATTTTGAATCATATTTTAATAATTTCTTAAACAATATCTTAATAACTATTTCTATAATAGATAGATTGTATGAAGAGAGATCATCGAATATTATGATTTAAAATGTTCTCCTTGATCTCCCCTTATCTTTTACCTCATATAACTTATATCATAAATAAATCTTATTTCTTATAATCAATTTCCTTCATTTTGGAAAAAATCAATTACAATATCCGTTTACAAATAGCTAAATCCCTCTGAAGCATCAAACTTTCAACCCATCAACATTTTGTGCACTCTGTCTAAAGTTCTATTCTAAAGTTGTATATGAGCAACTTGACCAATATCGTTAGACCTCCAAGGGAGTATCCTGGACCTTTTGTTAATCTTAGTATATACTTCTGATTTTCCTACTCGTATCAAAGATTGTGAGTTGCATTAGTATGCGGATGACATGCAAATTTATTATTCGTTTCGATTCAGTATTAATGGGCATACTTCTCAACTCATAAACCATAACCTAAATGGTATTTTTGAAATTTCATGAGGCAATGGCCTCAATTTAAATACTTTAAAAAGTAAAATGCTTATTTTTATTTTGAGTTTCATAAGTTCTGACTTAATCTATGGGAATATTGTTTATTAGCCTACATTTACTAAAATCTATGAAGCAACTTTGCAAAGGCTCTGGAACTTCTGCCTACGGTATTGCTTCTTTTGCAGAAAATTTTATCACATGAGGCTCTTACTTCGTGAATCTGAATAACTAAATTTAAAAGAAAGGTTTAAGCTATATATGGCTGCAACAGCTTTAAAATTAAAAGCACGGAGTATCTAAGTTATCTACATTCTAAATTAGTCAAGGGAAGTGATACACGTGACCCTGTTATCCGAAGTAGAGAGTTTTATATGGTTTCAAAACATAAAACTGCCGTATTTCAGCGATTCTTTAGCTATAATGTTGTAAAACTTTCTAACTCTATTACTTCTTCAAATTGACTCCATCATTACCTAACTCTAAATTAATGTTAAAATATTATATTTTTTCGCAAAGAGACTGACTGTATTATCACATCGCTGTCCTTTTTTTCCAAAATGCCAAACTGGAAAAATTGTTTATATATGCATTAAATTTGACTCTAATATTGATATCTTATTATATTAGTATTAAGCTCCAAATATATTGTACTATTGAAAATAGTACGCCTGTACCATTCACTCATCTTATTATGACAAGGATAGTCACTTCGGTCCTATACTTTTGGTCTATGGGGACCAGTTTAAAACATTTTAGTTTTGTCTGTGAAGAGCCATAAAGAAATTTAAAAAGAAAACTACAAAATATCAGGTTTACTAAAGTCTGGTTGGTTAAGGGAGGCTAAAGTGTTTATATGCGAAGGAAAGAGAGGACCAGTTCTTAGGGTATCGTAATTTAAAGAACTATAGTGTATTTAAATAGTCGCGTTGTATGTCAATATAGTGTGATATCAGTCAAATACCTGCCAAAATTAATCAATTGCATCCTAAATCAACCGCAAATATCAAATTTCAAGCAAATCGAAAAAACAGCACGGAAGTTATGATGATCACATGACCCTAAAATTCACAATTTTGAAAATTAAATAAATTTATCTTAAAAAAATATAATTATGATTTATTTAAAAATGCCCTTATACTTTAAAACATCTTTTTGCTTGAATTTGCTCGCTACCTCCGAGTACTACCTGATTTTCGCATTGATATTGTAATATGCTCTAACTTTACAGTAAACATCGTTTTAGCCGCCATAGTCATGAGTTATAACATTTTGTAAGTTTTTCTTTCTGTGCTCTCTACACTAAATGTATGAAGACTTATTTTCCATTTGTTTGTTCAAACTTAAATTCTTTGATTTTAAAGACTTAAGTATTAAGAGATATTTAGGGGTCTGTCTATTGGCATTTTTTTGGAACGCCTAATCTAATAAAACATTTTTCTCGCACCAAAACTGACTATAACGATTTCTCTTACCAGTAATGTCTTTCGTATGTTATCAAACCATAAAAGGACACTTATTTACAAATTACACGCCAGGTTATTAAAGTTAATAATACCTTAAGAAAATAAAAATTAATAGAAACAGAGATAAAAACAAGTTACAGTGTTAAGTCTTGTTCTGTTTCTCTCTTCTTAAAATAATTATTGAATAAGAGTCCAACAATTTCATATGCAGATGATCCAGATTGGCTTTTTGGTATAAAAAGTAACTCTATTGCATTTTTACTTACTGTCACTCATTGAAACAAATATCTATAACGGTGTTTGCTAAAAAAATACAAATGACAAAATGTATTTAGTATTTTAGTTAACTGATTTCCGAATCTTTATGAGGACCGAGATGAAAAAGAAAAAAACAAGCTCCTAAAAGGTTCGTCACCTGGTGCAAAGAATGGCTCAACTCTCCCAAGAGAAATTTAAGAGCTGGATTGGAGTTGAGCTTATTGAGTCTCTCCATAAGACCTTCGATTCCTTTTATTATCACATGGATTGGCAGACTTAGCAGGCGAATGCCGGTGTTGCTTTATCTCTTGTGTACTCGGTATAAGTGTGCTCTTCTTTATATTTATGGCAATGCGTCTGCGCATTGCAATTACTCATGATATTTGTGGGATGTGATCAATTGTGAAAGTTTTTAAGCTCTCGACACGCACTCTAATGTTGAAAGGCGTCTCTGTCTTAAAACTTTGTGTCTGTTCTTTTGGAATCAAAAATCGAATTAGATTGGTTTTTCTTCTGCACCCTGGGCCCTTGTTAAACTAGGCGCTCTTCTCAGGGCTGAAGCCCATTGCTTCTTCTTCTTGTTGCCCAGTTCTTCCTTGATCTTCTTGATCTTGAAGTTTCGGCCAAATCTTTTTTTGTCAAAAGTTTAGTTTTCTGTCCTTCTCCAGAAAGAAATTGTAAAATTCCATTCTTCTCTCTCTGAGGAGTCCAGTTAAACTTCTACGATCTTTTGGGCTCTTGGGAAGAAGCCCAATCCCAGTCCATCCTTTTGTACCTTCGTGATGTTTATTTTCCATTCAATAAAAAGCTTATATTTTTTTGACAAGTTTTTGGTATCCCTTATTACCACTTTTGATTCTATATTTGATAATACTTTTGCTAGGCTCAGCACTCTTTCCGCCAGAGAGAGGTTGTTAAGAAGCATAATATGTGGGTTTTTATTATTGGTTGTGGCTTCTCCGAATTTCTTAAAAATTTAAGAATGGCCTTTCATTTGTTTAATTTTGTTGCTAAGCATTCTATTTTCGATTTTGAGAGAAGACCTTTACAATTCGCGTTTTTTTAAACATCCTTTTGTCTTATCTCATCCTTGCGCTAACTTATACGTTCCTCCATGCAACGCATTTTCATGACCTTGACCTAACTCTGCCGGGTCGGGATCGGGAAGCAATTTTTGAGGCGATTTTGGGGTGCTGTTGATATTTAATGGAAGTGATGGTTTAGGGGATTTTGATTTGAAAATTTTTGGGGTGTAGGATGGCCTCCTAAAGTGTTACCCCGCTCTCTTGCTCTTTTCCTCATCGTGGATTCTTCGCTTCTGGCTGACCGGTCTGTCGTATAGCCGTCAGGCGCGTCCATTTCTTTGTCCTTGTTTTTGTATCTTGATTCTAGAAGTCTGTGGCGGTAGTTGTGCTCCTCACTGACCATGGGGGCAATCAGATGATGGTTAGGTTCCCCCGTGGGTCTATTTGAAGTTTGTAGATTATTAAAGAAAAAAAATGTATTAGACACGAAATAAACCATAAAATTGGGCTATAAGGGATTGGACCTTTAAGAATGATATTTGGATTTTTGATAATGCAAAAATTTTATATGCATCTAATTTCTTATTTAAGTTCAGATTTAGTGGTAAAACTCTTTTGTGATTTGAGTGTTACACCAAAGGTTCCGACCATAAGACTTCCTAATAGTCGGTTTTCTTAAAAACTGTTTTGCAGATTTAAAACAAGAATTCTTAAAAAGTATAAAGGAATGTTAATCCGTACAAACACACGAAATTAAATATAAAATCTGTAAGTCTTACAGGATCATAGATGTAGAAAGACAATTTGAAAACTTATAATATCATTTTATAAGGAACTAAAAAGTTAATGCCAAAAACAATCTTTACATTGGGGAGGGAGAGGCAAAATAAAGTAATAGAGAACTTTTATTTACTTTCTGCGTCACCCCCAACTTATAATAATAAATGGCAACCTCCTGCTTTTGACGCCTTATTTAAAATTCTCTTAAAAAATGTACTTTTTAAGTTATCTTTAATGTAGTAATTTTTTTGTTTATTCAAGGAATAATATTTTATTGAATTAAAATTTTATTTTTTATTATTAACTGAGAAAATATTCAAAATGATTTCAATTATTTTAAAAATTATACAACCTAACTATTTATACACGGCCTCTAATATGCGTAAAGAAAAGCTTGAAAGAGTGCGTGTGCGGTGTGCAAAGATTTAAAAAAAAATATTTAAAACAAAAGAAAATAAAAACAAAAAATTTAGATGTTCAATCTATTTTGACGAAATTTTCCAAAAATTTGCCACATTTTTTAAGCCTTTTGTTACTATAGATTTTAAGACAACTAATTCACTTAAAAACAACTTTAGATAAACCAGATCCTCTCATTAAATCTGCTGTATATTGCCTACAATGATACAAGTGTTACAGAAACTGAGTCTTCTTTTGCTACCCATCTTTTGTCAACAGGATACACTTTTTCGGTTATTGAAAATATGTCTATCCACCAGTACTACAAAGATAAAAAGCTGGATTTCCTTGAAAAGATGGAAATCAGTAGAGCCAAAAAAAGCCCTATCTAAACATGCGTAAATGGTGTTTTTACGTTCGGGCCACGCATCATTTTTAATATTGAATGTCAGTCTTCGATGGCGTAGCGGTATAATGCTTTTACCCATAACAAACAGATGTGAAAGCCATTAGTTCAAACCTCATGACTGACTAGCTTTTATTTTTATTTAATTTCATTGTTTATATTTTTTTGTAAAAAGTATGCTGTTTTGGTTAACCCTCTACTGCATGAATTTTCCAAAAAAAAATTTTTTTTCTGGAAAAAATATATTTTTATGCTGTATATCTTATTTTTCGACGTATACGTATTAAAAACATTTTTTTTTTTTTATTTTTTTATTTTTAGCCAAAAAAAGAAATGTTCCCGAAAGGGAACATTATGGATTAAATTTATATAAAGGTAAGTAAAAATAATTTTAATTCTTATGTAAGTATAATATTTTAGGAAGTATGGAATTTAACGAAACAGTTTTGTTTTGAATTACAACAAAGATGAACCTTACATTTTAAACATTTAACTCTTGATTTGCCGTTACATTGTGGAAATTTACATCTTTCCCTTTCCACTGTCCAGTTTGGCCAATGGCCAACACTATCTAATTGAATTGTCCTGGATGGTCCAGATTCTTGGCATCTTCTTTTTGGTATAGGTAGAATTTCATTACTTGGTTGTCCCCTTTTATGACTATTTGGAAAGCCTCAATTGCACAACTGCATAGCAAGTTCAGTTTTGAAAGTCAAAAGTGGTATAATATTGCTTTCTTGTCCAAGTTGTTTTTTAATTTTTTTATCCAATATCCAGGCATTTACGGCAACCACGTCAAGCATATGATAAAATATTCTATGATACCATTTGCGACTCTTCATTTTTATAGGGTAAAGGCCAAGTAACGAATCCTGGAGATCCACTCCCCCCATGTGTTTATTATAAACTCGAACAATATCGGGACAATCAATTTCCTTTTTAGTATTCTCGGTTTTGAAAAATCTTTTTACTTTTCTAACAGGTTCCGTACCGCAATAGGACGAAGCCAAGGTTACAATTTTATTGTCATACCACTGAACTACTCTTATTTCAGATTTTCCCAAAGTTACTGACTTCTTCTATTGTCCCTCTTCCGTTTGTTTTCATTTGTTTTTCGGTTTTGGGATTGAAATTTTTAAGGCGGTTCTGTCTAATAGTGCCGACACTTTGAATACTTTTATCCGCTAAGTAAGCTATAAGAGGTAGTGAACAAAAATAGTTATCATAATAAATTTTATGATTTATGTTTGGAGGAACATCTCTGCATAATCGAACAATAACGTTACTTGCTGCTCCTAAATTTGGCTCTCCTTGTATGATCTGCGTTGCTTCTTTATCTCCATAAAGCTCAAAGTTATATGAAATTCCTGAAACTCCAGAAAGTACCCACATTTTGTAGCCCCATTTATGAGGTTTCTTCGGGTTATAGGTTTTTAGACTAATCCTTCCTTTGGACGGTATTATTTGTTTGTCGCACGACAAATTTTCTTCCAGAGGCAATTTTTTACAGGCAATTTTTATTTCATCCAGAACTGGCATAATTTTATCACTTGTCAAATTATCTGCAAAGTGGATATTTTTTTTTAGCCTTTCGAAGCGGTTTACGGTCATTACATCTGCAATTTGCGGAAATCGAGTGTTTGGGGACCAATGTCTTCTTGTTGTGGGTTGTCGAACGAGAGATGACCAATAAATAATTCCAACAAATCGTTGTAGTTCCTCAACTCCTGTTGTGAAAGGTACATTTGGATTTTTTTGTACACTGTACAGGCAACTTTGGCGAGCAGTTTCTTAAAAAAATTCTTCGAAAAGAAAAAAAGAAAACAATTTATACGGAGTATTCAGTTGCAAAATTGAATCAGGCAACTGTTCACTTCCAAGAAATTGTGTGTTTAGTTCATCTGTTTGGCTGCGTGTCTCTGTCCATTTTATTTGAGATATATCTATATAATTTAGACGTTGTCGTAAGACGGACAATGGTATGTTGTCATCTGGTTCTTCATCGCTGCTAGTAGTGTATAAATCTTCATTTTCTGGCTTAGGGCTCTCCCGAATTTCGTCTTCAGAAAGTTCCGAATCTTCGCTTTCATCAGGAATATTCCTCACGTGAAAAACGGGTTGAAGTTTTTTTCCATAAAAATTTTTGGTACATATTGGCGTAAAGTCATCTGGATCCATTCTGAAAAAAAAACAATAATTTAGCTAAAAAATATACTTGTCAAAAAAAAACAAAAATATCTAGTACCGAAGTAATTTCTACGCATAATGTTCCCGGATGGGAACAAAAATATAAATATGTTTTTTATTACTTTATTTTCAAGAAGTATTTGAAATAAATGTACCTTATACTAATTTATATACTACAAAATGATATTTTAAAAAAATAGTCATTATTACTTACCTAAAAATATAATTATTTACCACTAAAACTCGCACAAAAACACGTTACGTCTCGTCAGAACAGTAGAAACCAAAATATGGAATATTTTGTCTTGGCCTACCATCTAGTGGGAGAATGACAAAGTTTTAAATAATAATGTTCCCGAGAAGTCACTCCATGCATAAAAACAATATTTTGTAAGTTTTATTTAATAGAAATTATTGAAAAATGATATTGTTCCCGTTTGGGAACAAAATGCAATAGAGGGTTAAGCGATTTTACTTCCAGTGTTATCAGATTGCTAGTTGGTCCCATGTGTACGTAGTATTAATCTTCCGCCGTTCAGGAACTGCTTTTAAATATTTAAAAAAGTAAATATATTTTTCTTAATTTTATTTAAGCTTTGTCTTGCAATAAGGTTAACTTTATGTTTTTAGGTCTGAAGATGCTTAACTCTTTAAGCGAAACATGTAACCGTTCTGCTAATTAAATTTATGATTGACTTTTGAGATCGAGACTTTGTGTTTTTTCGCATATTTAAAATAAGCCAGTCGCTAATAACTAAAAACACTTCAAACTCATTGATCGGTCTATTTTTAACATGCTGTGTTAGTGCTGTGCTAAAATAATTTAATATATAACAGTGTTAATATTCCCTTTTACTCATAAAATGGCGAAAGTTAAAAATCTATAGTACCATTTCCTTGCTCAGAGTGTGCATAGATGACATTGAGTACTGGCTATTTAACAATGGTTTTAGGCAACCATCTACGCATAATGTTTAAGGTCTTTACTCGCTATATTGTAATGTGACCATTGTTAAAATAACTATGTTATTTGTTATCTAGTTAAGAATTGATTTATCATTTATGTTAATTTTGTATTATATATCACGTGAATTGTATGACCTTACGATAATGTAATTTTGTAACTTTATTTATTCTCACTGTCCGAATACACAGGGGTATGTTGGTAGGTTAGTAAGTTCACCTATTGAATCGTGTGTGGCGCCCATTGAACCATCTTTTTAGACCCACCAATACAACCTTGGCATACAGGGAACCAACTGTAAACTCCCCAAGTCAACCCGTACAAGTTGAAAGCCAGCAGGCCTCAGAGAAGCTGAGTATTTTTATGGTGTAACGGGAGGTCACAACATGGTGCTTTTAGATAGTCTTATCATCCACCTGAATAATGATATATACAGGGTGTTCATTTGAAAACTTCCTACCACGGATTTATCGAAAACCACTGTTTAAAAAAAAGACGCCGAAATACGTCAAATCGTTTGTTAAGGGGCAACTTTCTAACCTAAAATTACTTCACGCCCTTTCACCCTCTGCCCCCGGGGTAGAGAGTAATAGCTTGTTTAAAACGTCTTTCGAAGTGTCTTATTTTGATGTTTGATTTTTTTAAATCGGTCGATTCGTTTTCGAGAAAATTAGAAAAATCTTTGTTTATCTTAATTTATTCAGATAGAAAACAAAAACATGAAAATATCAGTTTTTATTTCAATAAGTGTTCAACTATGTCTTTCGAGCCGATAGAGATTTTCTAAATACGGGAAAATCACGAGGTGGGGGCTGTCTGATAGCCGTTAATAAAAAGTTTAATGCTTTTAAAATAGATGTAAATCAAAGTGTTGATCTTGAACCCGGTATAGATATTGTTGGTGTTAAGATTGTATTAGATTTCTCGTCAATTTTAGTTTTTGCTGTATATCTTCCTCCTCCAGTATCTCCTGAAACTTTGGAAAATCTGTTTGAGTGTCTAACATCCCTTGACTGCATTTTTGGTAATAATATTTGCATATTGGGTGATTTTAATCTACCTAATTACGTTAACTGTAACAATTCTCAAGATAAGCATATTTTAATACTGCAAAACTTTATAACTTTTCTTAATTGCAATCAAAGCAACTCTATACAAAATTCAAATAACAGAATTCTTGATTTGGTCATAAACAATAATGAAAATTGCATAGTGGATAAATCTTTGGATCCGTTGTTAACCGAAGATACTCACCATCCTGCTCTTGATATTTCGTTAAAATATTGCCACTCTATGAATTTCAAGCGTAAGACACTTTTTAACCTACAAAATGCATTTAACTTTAAAAAAGCTAATTTTCCTAATTTATATGATGCCTTTTCAAAAACTGATTGGTCATTTATGGAAGCTACGGTTTCTGTGGAGCATCAGTTTAAGGTCTTTTATGATTTAATATTAAAGGAATTGGACAGTTTTGTACCAAAATATCCTAATATACCTAGGAGAAATTTTCCACCTTGGTTCACAAATAGTATTATAAGGGATATAAAGCTTAAGAGTTTTCATTACAACAAATTTAAAAAATATGGAAGAACCGATGATATAAACACGTTTAAATTGTTACGCAATAAATCTAAAAGAGATATATCTAAATCTTACTATCAATACGTTTCAAATGTGGAAAGCAGTATCATAAATAATCCTAACAAATTTTGGAGTTTTATAAAGAATAAAAAAAATACAAGAGATATTCCTAAAGATATGTTTTACAAGGACACTCCTATAAAGGGCACCCTTGAAATAGTTAATTCCTTCGCTGACTACTTTAAACGATCTTTTTTAAATAATAATTTACACCCTAATTCTCATCATACCCCAAATAACTCTCTTAATATAAATATTTCTTGTTTTTCAGAACGCGAAGTACTCAATGCTTTAAACAAATTAAAACCTAAATTTACAACAGGACCGGATCTTATTCCTGCATTTATTATTAAGGACTGTAGGCATATACTTGTAAAGCCTTTACTTGTTTTGTTTAACAACTGTCTTTTATCGGGGTCTATTCCCGCATTATGGAAAGTTTCCAAGGTTTGTCCTGTATTTAAAAAAGGTAATAAGTCCGATATATGTAATTATAGACCTATATCCATAATTTGCAATTTTTGTAAAGTTTTTGAATTTTTAATTCACGATAGAGTTTTTCCATTAACCAAAAATATTATTATTCCCCAACAGCACGGATTTTTTAAAGGAAGGTCTACGAGCACAAACCTTTTGCTTATAACTCAGAATATTGCTGAGGCAGTTGATAATGGGGAACAGATGGATGTTATATACCTGGATTTTAGCAAGGCTTTCGATCAATTGAATCATAGTTTAATTGTTGATAAGCTTAGTAATTTTGGATTTTCAGCTGTCTCTCTTCAATTGTTTCGCTCATATCTATGTGGTAGAAGTCAGTACGTGGAGTTATACGGCGAAAGGTCAAGCTCCTATGATGTAGTTTCTGGTGTCCCGCAGGGATCTGTGCTTGGACCGCTACTGTTTAACTATTTTATTAACGATATTGGTGATAAATTGGATTGCGATTTTTTACTTTATGCAGACGATATCAAGTTATATAATAAAATAAGAAATCTCGCAGATTGTCATAGATTGCAGTATAATCTTGACTTGGTAAATGCTTGGTGTGTAGAAAATGGTCTAAAGTTGAATGTTTCTAAATGTAATGTTATGACATATACCAACAAATTAAAACCGTTATTATTTAACTACGCTTTAAATACGACTACATTAATACGCACAAATTCTTTTAAAGACTTGGGAGTGTACTTTGATACCAAACTGTCTTTCTCATACCATATTGACACAGTAGTCTCAGAAGCGTCAAAATCATATGGATTTATTTATAGAAGCACTAAGGATTTCAGAAATCCAGATGCCATAAAAACATTATATTTTGCATATGTACGATCGCGATTGGAATATGCTTCGGTGATATGGTCGCCGGCTTATAATGTACACATCAACAATCTAGAGCAAGTGCAAAGGCGCTTTTTAAAATACTTATGTTTTAAGTGTGATAATGTATACCCACCTCAGGGTTTTCCACATGATGATCTGCTCCAACGTTTTAATATTTGTTCCCTAGAAACTCGACGAACCTTTTCTGCTCTTATGACATTGCATAAATTACTTAATTATCTAATCGATAGTCCGCCATTAGTGTCAAAATTATATTTTTTTGCGCCTCGTCTCAATAATAGACATCATACCACGTTTTATCTCCCTACTCCTAGAACAAATCTACTTAAATTTTCACCAATTTATACCATGTGTAGTATTTACAATAATGATGCTCATTTTGACATTTTCAATATTACAAAGGAAGCCTTATGTCGCTCACTTGAACACTAAGCCACAAGTAACCTGAGTTTGTATTAAGCTATTTTTTGTAAATAATATAGCCATTTCCGTTAATAAAAATTGAGGTTTATAGTCAGCACATTAGGTTTTGATCGTTTTTGTTACTTATTTTCTATGCCTCTTATTACTTTTTATGTAATTTTTTAGTTAGTTTTAGTTAGCTTAGAAGATTTTTGTAACAAGTTATATATACATTTTTCTTAGTTAGCATAAGTTATATTTATGTATTTGAAGATCTTTCCTGCCTTGTAGATGGGTATTTATTTACCTGTAAGGCTTGTATTGTAAAATAAATAAATAAATAAATAAACATGTTGCCCGTTTTTGGTCAAACAATGATATAGGCGATGTTCAAATTCCTGACGGACATTTTCAAAAACATGTGTAATATCATGGCAGCTGTCGATGATGCGTTGACGAAGTTCATCCAAACTTTCAGGTTGGGGAGTAAACACAATAGATTTCAAATTACCCCATAGAAAAAAGTCTGACGGCGTTATACCAGGAGATCTAGCAGGCCATTCTATAGGCCCCCTTTGTCTTATCCATTTATCTGGAAACTCGTCGTCTAGCCATTGCCGAATGGGAAGAACATAGTGAGGAGGAGCGCCGTCTTGCCGGAAACATATTTCAGCCTCATTAAGTATAGGGTTTCCATCATCATCGATTTGGTTTTCAATGGATTCAGTGATAAGCGGATTGATGGTATTTTCCAACATATCCAAATAAATGTCTCCATTTAAATTTTCGTTAATAAATAATGACCCAATCACTTTATTTCCTAAAATGCCTGCCCATACATTAATTTTTTGAGGGTACTGGGTATGCCCTTCTACAAATGCATGAGGATTTTCATTGCTCCAATATCTACAGTTATGCTTATTAACAAATCCATTTAGATAAAATGTGCATTCATCGCTGAAGCAGATATTCTTTACATTTAGTATTATCATTAATCGCTTCAGTCATTTCTTCATAAAACTCAACTCGCCTATCGAAATCGTCTTCGGTTAACTCTTGCAATGTTTTCATTTTGAATGGATGAAATTTATGAAGTTTGGTAACTGTGTGAACAGAGCCTAATGAAATACCAGTGGCAGCAACAATTTTGCGTAATGAAGTATTAGGATTTATTCCAAAATGACCCAAAACTTCAACTTGAGCGGCTTCATCCAAAATTCGCCGATGATCACGTTTTTTATTTGCAATAGATCCAGTTTCAGTAAACATAGTAACAAGGTCCAAAACATACCTATGCGAAGTTATCTTCTCCGGATGTCTGGCGTTAAACGTGACGGCAGTTTGCCGAGCACATTGATTTTGGGCAGTAAATACAGTTCGCCCAGGATATCTGTGTTGATGAAAAGAATGGGGAAAAAATTCAGGTTGTTATTTAGTTAACAGTGGTTTTCGATAAATCCGTGGTGGGAAGTTTTCAAATGAACACCCTGTATATAATAACCTACGCAGATGATCTAGTCATTCAGTCAAGGATCAAAGAGCTAATAAAATCACATTACCACGTGGTTTTTAAAAAGATGGGATGGTACTGAAGGCTGCAATTTATCCAAGAAGCTTCTTAGCTACCCGGACACACTAGAGGCAATCCGCAAATTGTCTTTGGTTAAAGAGAAACAACGACTTTTAAGACGCATCCTAACTATACACTGTCAATTAAATAGCCACCTTTTTAAAATGAAACTAAGGAGCCCAATATTTTTTTTTTAATGGTAAACACGAGCACAAGAGGAAAGTCCTATGTTACTCTTGGACTAGTGCTTGCGCGAAAATATTTGTGGGTATTTATCTTGAATCGCTGTAGGTTGTATGCGTCGGGAAATATGTGAGGTGGAAGCCCGTTCCACAAAGAAGATGTTCTCCAGATAAATGAGTCCCGATACAGCGACGTCCTTGAGGTAGGCAGGTGGACTCGATGTTGATGAGCCGCAACTGCTAGACGCGTCCTTCTTGCCGGAACAGCCCTGGGTGGAATCAGGCCTGCCAGCTCAGAGGAGCACCTATCGTGATAATAACGGTAGAATAAGCAGAGATCAGCCACCTTTCTCCTGTGTTCTAGACTATCCAGACTCTTTGTCAGTTCTGGTTTGTCGATAAGACGAATAGCTCTCTTCTGTATAGAATCCAGCAGGTTTAAACTATGCTTGGCTCCAGACATGCGAGCAATATTCGAGGGAAGGGCGTATTTGAGCCTTATAAAGAGTCAGCAGCTGTTCATGATTCATTTATTTATTATTCTATTCATTTCAATATGCAGGGCATGCAACTATTAAGACGAGATAATGAAGTACATACTTTGCGATTACTCTGCTCTCTCGTCAACACGTAGTACCTTTCTAGGATTATCCTACCCAGGAGGGTAGGAAAAGATCAGGAGGTCCCTTAGCAAAGTTGATTCGCTGGGCTGTGTGACGAGTTAAGGGAAAAGTCTCCTTCTCCAACAGAGGTGCACAATGGGCCTTCCGAGGCCTAAGTACAATGTACACCCTCACAACTATTTTCTTCACCTGCATGAACAATAATATGAAGTGGTCGTTTGCCTAGTCGTTTGCCTATTGGTGCCTATCTTTTTGTGCAGAGTTTCTTTACATCCTTTTGATGTGGGAACCATTCATTCGCTTATATTGTTAATAATTCTTATTCGCAAAATTCCTAGCTTTTCGTCAAGATTTGCATAAAGATTTTTTGAAGAAGACTTTTGATTTGTCTGTTTTTGCTTATTTTTTGGAGGTAGAAAATATTGTTAAGTGTTCCGTCTTAATTTGCTTTGCCTCCTTTTTAGGGCTTCGACTAGTTCTCAGGGACGCGTATGTTGCTGTAGCAACTGTTGCTTGCATCTGTAAAATTAATTTAAGTCTAAAAATTTTTAAAGATGACCTTTCCTAAACATGTGCCCAACTCCTTTTATTTTACTTACTGTATCAAAGAGTAATAAAAAAGAATTTCTAAAAAATTTTTTGGGAATTAAGTAAATTGTATGTACAAAAATTGTATTTGTGGCGAGCCTATAACATATAAATTAGTTTTAAAAATGGTATGAGATGTATTACTTATTAATGTATATATATGTAAAATGTTATTTAAAAAAATCTACTACGCAAGTGTAAAATTAAACAACAATGAAAAAACCATTTGCGCATAATTACCCGTCCCGACGGGCAATGATGCGCAAGGGTTAGGTAATCGTGCGCAGGAAATATCTGTTTTAAAAAAATATTTATTTTTAAATATTAACATTTAAAGTAGTTAATTTTTTAGTAGTAATATTTAAACAGCAGTATAAAGCCTTAATTTAAACAGTAGTCGCAGATGTAATTTTCTGGAGTATCAGCAGACGTGCAGGCTGCGTGGTTCTAAGAAGCACACATAACACAGCGGTACCATAGTTCTTGATTTTTGCCAACTTCTCCACAAATACAACATATCTCGTTGGGTTTTGAGGGAGTTTTTGGAGAAGGCGGCATGAAGTTAAATTCAGCAATATCGTCTAACTCATCATCGTCGCATATCTTAAACAATTCATTTTCTAATGAATCATCGGATGTCTCAGGTGTGGCCTCTCTCTTTCTTTTTTGTTTTCCTTTAAGTGTTCTTGTATCTTGTGTTTCTTCTTCAAAACATTTTCTTATAGTTTTCTTTTGGAATGATTTTCCTTTTTCCTTTTTCTTTAAGTTTTCTTCCCTTACTCTCTTCTTTTCGTCAGCGATTTCTAGTTCTTCCCTAACCGGAGTGCTTGTAAGGATTTTTGAACATTGCTTTTTTTTAGCATTTTTTTAACTCCTTTATTAACTTTTTCTGTTGGTATAGGAGCCATAGAAAGGAAAGAGTTCTCTTTTGATGTACCTGACTGAGGATTGTTATAGTCAATTAAAGATGTTTGTCTAGCCTCTGACAAAGAATCCTTTTTTTCTGGTTCAGAACTATTTGGCAATGAAACATTAGCTTCTGGTCTGGATAAGGGTGGGTGATTTTCGTCGCTGCTAACAATAGTGCAATTTGTGTTTTGCCTAGAAGGGGTAAAATCATCCTCACTAAATCTGTCTGGATTTAGTGGATAAATTCCTGAAGTGCGGAACCCTGAGACAGCTTTCTCCATGGTGGCGAATTTCACGAATGCTCTGTTTAATAATTCAGATACTGTTATTCTGTTATTTTTTTATGTCCAGAAGTAGATAAATGAAGATCGTATTCTCTATAGAGAGCATTTTTCAGTGGACTAAAAAAGTTAGATCCAATGGCTGAAGACGATCTGAGGTGTGGGGAGAAAGAGAAACCATATTAATATTATTTCCTTTACAAAAATTATAAGCCGAAATCGAAATATGGCTTGAATGGTTGTCTAAAACCAATAGGACAGGATCAGATGCAGTAGGCTTTGCATGTTTTGCAAAATGAGACAACCACTCAAAAAATAGCTCAGAGTTAATCCAACCGTTCTTTAAACATTTGTACAAGGCGCCTAAGGGTCCATTTTTTTGCAGAGTTCTTACTCGGGAATATCTGAGCATGGGGGGGATGTAATTCCCTGCAGCGCTCATACAAAAAACTCCAGTTATGGTCCTTCCCCTTTCAGCAGATGTAGCAGAGCCCACTTTTTTTACTCCTCTGGCACCATAAACTTTCGGACATTTAGCTTGAACCATTGTAATGCCTGTTTCGTCCATGTTAAATATTCTGCTTGGTTGAAATTTAAACTTTTGCATAAGAATCTTAAGATAAGAATAAAATAGTTCTACAGATTCTAAGATAAAATCCGATTTAAACTCGTGCACTCAGGCAGTTTTATCTGGGGAAATCTTTTTAGAAATCCATAAAGCCATGCTTTGCCAGCTAGGCCCTTTTCTCGATTAAATTGTGAATAATATTATTTTGTTCTGCATACCTAAATGCAAGCCTTCTTAGACCATCAGGTGTCAATCCAAAAAACAATTTTGAAAGCAGCAGAACATAATCTTTTAATTCACACTCTATTTCTTTAGAGAATACAGTTTTACGGCCCAATCGAGGTAGTTTAAGATCATCTTCCAACAACTTTTTGCTAAGGGTAGATTCTGGTATTTTAAAGGATCTTCCTACTTTCCTAATTTTTCTTCCGTCGGTCCTTATAGCACCTAGGGCCTTTTGCAGGGTTTTCGTCGTATAAGAAAGGATATCAGTCTTTCGTGTGTAATTTCTAGGCATCTGAAAACATTAAATAGTACTATTACTTCTTAGCATTTAATTATGTGAAGGGGAATCGTGCACTTCTGCGCACAATTACCTCTTTGTTATTGTCTTTTATAAAAACATGATGTGGCCAAAAACATATAAACAATGTATGATTTAAAGGTGCCTAAATATTCACAATACTCTAGATTTTACAAATATAAGTAATGTAAAACGATTGGACAAAAATTTTGGATTTACCGTTTTATTTTCTGACCCCGAAAACTTATAAAAAACAAAGAAAAATTCAATCGGGTAACCTCTCGGCGATCGTAAACACACTAATGGCGCCAACGGTCGCGCACACATTTTAGGCACTCCGTTGCACAGAGCAGCACTGGTTTAGCGTTTCGGATAGCCCGCGAAATACAAAATATCATGGTGCGCACGATTACCCACCGCGCACCATTACCCAACTCTCCCTTAATTAAAATAATAACAAGAAGATTATATGTATAGGTTAAAAAAGATCAGCTTCAAAAATATGGGATCAATAATGCAATTAAGTAATAACAATAAGGCGTATAATATAACACCATAATATAAGGAATGTAGAGTAAAGCGTTACTAAATACAGGAAAAGTCATCTTCATGTTTTAATCAGATAAATGTGGTTCTACAACATTTTCATTTTACACGATAAAATTAATGTCTATTAAAAAAATATGCAGGGACTACATTTAACATACCTAATATAAATCATGACATAAAATTGCAAATATTTTTCTGGAAATAATTTGAGATTCTCAACTATTTTTCCAATAAATTTCTCCAAATCCTATCAAAAAAATTACATATTTAAGATAGCTCCAGAGGAAAAAATGAAGACCCGATAGGTATGAGAATCAAAGCCCAAGGCCCTCTTTCAATAACTTGTTTTTAATTTGATAAATAGCATAATTCGTTTCGAACTTTTGCATAATTCAAATTACATGATGTGGAGATGCCCAATCCTGTTGAAGATGTAATCATTTTTTTTGTAAAGATAAATTGCCGTGTGCATCTGTCATATTCTTTAATTTATAAATTTATAAATCAGTTTTATAAAGTCTAAGTTCTATAGGTCTTCTTACAATATTAGTATACATTTGTATTTACTATGTAAATTTCCGCATATAAACATTAAGTTTTTGGGGGTCTTGTGTATACCCTTTATTAAATACTCGTGGGTTCTTTTTATTCCACGATGGTGATGAGCCAAAAGTTCTACAGTAACATATCTACAAAATTCAATTCTGCTGTTGTAGACAACGTCACCAAGTTCTTGAAGGATTTGCGCTATTTAAGGATGACTTGTATGTTATTTAGGCACTCTCCGTATAGCTTAGCAGGAGAATCAGGTAGCTGTAGCTCCCGGATGAGTAAATAAAGCAGGCTTAAAATAAAGCCTAAAGACACATTGAGCTCCGCGTGCCCACCGGTGGGCATTTCGAGTTTGCTTTCTGGGACCACATGCCCACTGGTGGGCACATCGCATCGCTTATTCAGGGACCGCGTGCTCACCCGTGAGCATGGATTACATTGATTCTGCCTATACCAAACGACGGTCTGGTCCCAGGATGAGCCAAAAAATATATTGGGTTGGGCATATAGGCAGTTTGGATAGTTTAGGTATTTAGTTTATAAGAGTAGAAAAAAACAACATTTGAGTTAATATACCATGTTATGTTACCTTAAAACAGAAAAAATACTCTTAAAACTTAAAAATAAATTGTCATAAAAAAACAGTCGTTTTCTTATGTAATCAAAACTTAAAATACCATAAAATGACTAACCTAAATATAATAAAACTTACTAAAACGACCTAACGTTTGACGAAATACACACTGCCACAAAGAAACTGCTGACACTAAAGTTTTAAGCCAAATGTTTTTGGAAGCAAGTAATACAAAGGGGAATATTACACGGTACACAAATTGTATTGACCTTTTTCGCATTTTTTCGGGCGTACGCAGTATTCTGAGCCATTGGCATGGTGCTGTAGCATTTATTGCATCTCTTTCGAGTAACTCGTTTTTGGCCTTTCACTTCCTTCAACGTGCAGCGTTGCGTTGTTGACGTGGAAGGACGAGAAACAGTATTAAGTTTTCCGTCGTTTTCAATGAGACCTGAAATTACCTCTTCTTTGAAAGTGGTGATGCTGATTTTTTTCTTGTTTATTTTATTGTAAATATGTAACGCGTTTACTATTGTTGTAGCAGTAATGAGATGAAATACTAGGCGTTTGTACCATTTTAAAGTTCGCCTTAGAAAAGGTGCGTATGCTGACATTTGATCCGACAAGTCGATAAAGTTCTTGCTCGTCAACAATCACTGTCGGTTTAATAACTTCCTTTCCTTTCTTTGCTAAAGTAACGGTAGAATCATCGTGTTTGGTGCATAGCATGATGACGTCTCTCTTATCCTTCCATTTCAGGACTTCAGTTTTGTCATTATCTTGCCGAGCTACAATTCCACCTCGATTCAACTTTTACTTTATTACTTCCTGAGGATTACCTTTGCGGTTTGCTCTAATTGTACCAACTAAATGCGTTTTTCGGTCAATCAGTCTTTTGGCTAATGATACGCTCGTGTACCAGTTGTCAGTGTAAAGTGTGCGGCCACTGTCCAAAAGACCTTCCATCAATTCCATGACTACCTTTTCAGAAACTGCAAATTCACTTGATTTTTCTTTGCCGGTATATAGTTTAAAATCCCAGGTGTATCCTCCAGATACACACAACTTGAAAAGCTTTATACCGTAGCGGTGTTGCTTATTGGGTATATATTGTCTGAAATAAATGCGTCCTCGAAACGGGACGTTACTTTCGTCGATACAATTTTTTTTTTTCGGGCATGTAGGAGGACTTAAATTTCTTCTGCAGCATGTCAAGAAATTCGGATATTTTGTAAAGTCGGTCATCAGAGGGTCTATCCTTCTCATTATCACTTACATGGAACATGCCCAAAATACCTTCAAATCTGTTTCTACTCATAATTGTGGGTATGCGATTTTGGTACAAGGATTTGGTTGACTAATATTCCCGTAACTAAGGCATTGGAAGAAGGCCCATCGATAATATAATGCCAAAAAATTTTCGCATTTCCACGGGATTGGTATCCACCCATTTCGGCACTTTGGCCTTCCGGTTTGGATCTGCTATTGCCGCAGCAATTCGCTGTGAAGCAAACCTATTGATTTCAGTCACAAATAGATTAATCATCTCATCGTCGATAAAATAGTTAAAGAATTCAGTTGGTTCTTTCCCTGCAAAGTCTGCACTAACAGCTGGAAAAATACCAACATTCTGAGGGCATTCACTGAAAGACAGTCGGTCTCCTTGAACGTGATCCCATTTTTGCTTAGTAGTTAAAGTCGAGAAAGGTACGTTATCGTCTAGATCCTCGTCTTCGGATAATAATATGGCAGAATTATCTGAATTATTACCCGATGAATCGTTATCGGATGATAGATAACTTTCAACAGGAATAAAATCTTTATCTACAAGCGAATTATCTGAAAATCCGGTAATTTCGTCTTCTATTATATCTCTTGACTCGTCGTCGGACAGATTCTCCAGCTCCTTTGCCAACTCCTGATCCGATAGATATTTTTTAGTCATATTTGCTCTGAAACAAAAAAACACATTAAAACTAGTGTCCACGGGTGGGCATTCGGTCCCAAAATGTAGAATAGCATTCTGGGACCACGTGCCCACCCGTGGGTCACCGCAAAAAAATTACAAAAACAGCCAAAAGTCGACTATTGATCCACAAACAACATAAACTGCAAAAAAATAACTATTAACAAAAAATATCCAGAATGAAAATTTGGTCCCTGGAAGTAAAATCCAAATGCCCACCGGTGGGCATGCGGGGCTCAACGTGTTAAACTGTCAGTGTACTTTAAGTTGCATTGACTCGTTAAGTAATCTTGGCTTATCTCTTGTTTATTTATAACATTATCAGTTGCTTGGCTTTTTACTAGCAGACAAATGTATACGTGATTTATATGTCTATCCAGAAGCCTCTAATTAAATACTTTAGCTATCTCTATCCAACAATGTTCTTTTATGCCACAAATAAAAATAATTGCCACTCGTATAGGTATGCTGTATACCACTGTTGCAACTGATTGCTATTTTTCGTGCAAATAGTGTAGAAAAAAATCAAATATGATAATTTTAATAATAGTAACGTTTCACTTATGTATACAAGAAACCTCACAAAATCGTGTAAGTGAAATATGTACTACTTTTTTTGACTTATCGCTATCACCTACACTATTTATTACTTTTATAGTGAAAAATACAGTTTTAATTTATTTGATAAATAAAGAAAAATATTGTACTGAAGGTGACTTTATTAGGAATCACTGAAAAGCTTTTTTTATAAGATTTCAAATAAGTTATCACAAGCAGGGTCTTGTCATTTAAGGTTATAAAGTTTGAATGGCTAAGGGTGAAGAGGTAAATAAAAACAAGTTAAATATTACATTATTTTGGTTTCCCCTTCGTGCTAAAGAAATTTTCTCAGCGATTTTTTACCTTTTTTTTATTGTTTTTTGTATATAGCCATTGTAAGTTTTTAAATTATCACCCCGTGTATAGTTCTTGCATAAATGCACATAATGCAAACAAGTAGCAGAAATATATAACAAAATATTAAATACTGTGAGTTTACAGTAGCATCAGCTTGCAGTGGATCGAAGGCAAACAGCAAAGTGAAATAGAAGAGCCACAAGTGACATGACGGCAAAGTACAGCAATATGTGGTAAATTGAAGTGATTTACTGGAAAATTGCCTAATTAAATTATTAATGAGAAAGCAAAATAATTATATAAATTAGTGGTAGCTAATCTTGGCTTATAACGTAAATTGCCTTAATATAATTTTATTCCTATTTCATCCATATTACAGAATGTTACTGTAAACATTTAGGGTTTGCTCATATTGAATTGTAGGGGCGTTGCAAATAACTAAATACCTAAGTTAAAAATGACCTCTTGAATAAATATGCCCGGAATTTGCTTACCAAACCCAATCCAGCTATCGAGGCCAAGTATTTTCTTAAAGTACGAAATGCAACCTATAGCCAATTAGGCCCTGTATATATTTATTTTTAAAACCAATAATGCACAGTGATATAAAATATTAGTATATGCACAATTGCGCCGCTAAGGTTCTATTTTGTGCTTTGCAATTTAGTTACAAAATGCATTAATAATTATTTATTATTTGGAAATTATAATATTCACCACTAACAAGAGTCTACAAAGCATTAACTAAATCATTACATTTTAAAACAAGATGCAAATCGAAATATATTTTCTCTAAGTTTAGAAGTACGCACTTATTCCCAGAAGTAAAACAGCCAGAATCTAAATATGAAATGTTATGTTAGAGGAACTGCCAACGACAAAATTTAATTTAAAATTTATATTACCATACTTTCTATATTTAAGTATAATGGAAGCTATTATACTATAAATGAAAATTTCGGGGTAAGTTTTAAAATCCTTTTATAAACCGCTGTCGCAGCTTTAGAACTTTATTCCAACATTATTTCAATGAAAAAATTATAATTAGTCTACTATTGAAGAAAGGTTTTTGATTATATTGATTATTACATATAAACCACGTTTTTAATTAAATGCAATGAAATTATAAAATCAAGTTGTCATTAAAAAGCGATATTTTATATCTAAATAAGTAATTTTATCTAATAATCCAACAAGACCATAGGTTATTATCGAAAAGTACATACCTCTTAATTATAAACAGAAAGAGACAGCGTAATTAATAAATCATGAAATTTCCTTAGCAAAGGGTTACCAAAAAATCGTACACTAAGAAAATGTGACAAAAAACTTTTTTTAGTTACTGGCACTTGACTTTTCTTCAATCATAAGCTTACAGATAAATCGAGCCGTCACGTTTTTAGACGAGATTCGTCTAAAAACACAATCCTTGTTTATTTTCTTTCCCTGTTAGTTTTTGGGCATTGGTCATGCGAATCTATTCTTAGCTAAACTTAACATGTTAATCCCTTAATCTCTTAAAATAGAAATATCCTTGTTTTAGATAACTTAAAACTAGATTTAGCTAAGCGAAGAAGATTTCTTACTTTTTCTTATATATAATTGTTGCCGCAAGTTTTCCTCTGTTTATTTTGTTTTGCTAAATACAAAGTATGTTCTAAACTAAGACACTTTAACTAATTTTATTTACGTAAACACATAGGTAAGTACATTTAATTTTTTCTAAACTAAATTGCATGCCAAGTTTGAAGTTGTTGCCAAGTTGAATAAAATTTGAAGCTGGTTTCCTCAGGCTTTCTATCTGATAGGCAAGGTTAAACTTATGATGCGATTTTAAGTTAGTTCAAAACATAATAAAAAAGAAAAATATAAAATAGACTGTATTAAAAAAGAAAGTTAATTAAAAAACAAAAGTTAAATATTACAGAATTCCAAAAAGGGAAATGAAAAAATCTGTTGGTTGGATTTGTTCAAATTTTTCAAGTTGGAGTTCTGATAAGCAAGTTTGAGATTTAGTCTTAAAACAAGAGTTAAAAATATTCAATGATATCGATCGCAAAATGAGATAGTGTAATAAATATTTTATAAATTAGTATCAATAACATATAGTATATTGTTAAATATATAGGGACCTTTTTCTATTAGGTAACTTTCAGATTTCGTACACATTAATTGTTAATTAATAATACGAATTCTAAGTAGAATATTATTTAGGTTAGTTTGCATGTTATAATCAATAGACGTATAGATTATAACATGCGACGAGTCTAGTCGTAAGTGGATGATGGTTGTATAGTGTTTTAAATAAGTCAACTAAAAGGGCTTCCTTCTTTTGTCTGTTGTGACATTTATCAAAATTTACTAGGATAATGCACCTAGTAAATCTTAACTGATTCGTTCTGTTTCACTGAAGAGAAGCTTGTATTCCAACAGAGTTTATTATTCATTTGAGCAAAGTAATTGCTTTTAATTAAAATTTAACACCTGTACTTCACTGTTTGTTAGCTTCTGTTGCATTTTTTACATTTATATCTCCTTATTTTTCTTTAATGTTATTTTGCTCCTAAGGATCTTTAATGATTTGTTTTGTTTTAGATAGTTTCTGGTTAAAATTGCCTGATTCTGGATTACTAGAAGAAAATTATCTGTTTCAAGAAACATCCTTCTTGATGACAACCAGTAGTTTGATGCTGTATTAGAGAAAAAATGAAAACTCTAAGTTTCAGTCTCAAAATATCTTTTTAATTAATCAGGTAATATGTTTCGCTAATAAAGCATCATCAGACCTACAATAAACAGAAAAACACACGTAACTACAATAAAACCTTACACTAAAACAAAATCAAATATTAAAAATTAGTTAAAATTACCTTATAGCTAGATGACCTGCTAAGTACTGACCAATAAAATTTAAATCTGAGAATACCCACATATTTTGTAATAAAAACAATAACACGGCACAAAAATTCAACAAAAAATATAAGAAATATAAAAAGGAAAGACGTGACAGGTGTAGTATTTGAACCCACGCTCTAAAGTTGATCTCGGTGAAACACCAGACCGTTAACCACTCGGCCAGCCCTGCTTATGAATACTAGAGTCAAAGGCATAATAATATATGCGTATCGTGAGCAGAAACAAGAGGTTAGATAAGATTATTAAAGATAAGTCCTGGCTCAAAGGTGAAAACATCATTAACGCATGTCAAAATTGGACTCTTTTTGGCTTTGGTAATTTCCATTTTCTCCAAGAGATCCAACTTTCTACCCTTAGGGCACTCGTGAACAATGGAAACATTTTCAGGGACGGAAAAACTATGACCCGTTGCTAATAAATGGTTAGCAAATGCTGACTTAGTTTCGGTGGTGTTGGTGTCCCTGAACTTATTAACGAGGCATAGGTGTTCCTGCACCCTTGTGGATACTCTCCTTCCAGATTGTCCCACATAAACAGCAGGGCAATCCTTTCAATTAAGACAATATACACCCGATTTAGATAGAGGATCACTTTTATCCAACGTCTTTACTAGGTTCTTTCTTAGCGAGTTAGTCGTTTTGCTTAAAAAATTTTGCAAGTTGTTGAGAAATGTCGCCGAAATAATTAAGGCATCTAAAATTATTATTGTTGGTGATGTTGTTCGGTGGGTGGACGATGTGATAGGACAGTTTATATTTATTATAAAATTTGTAATATAATTTGTTCAAGCTGTAAAGTTAAAAATTATTGTTTACAGCAATTATTTTTATAATATTATTTTCTTTTTGAAAAGCGTCTTTGGACAGAGGTAATTTAAATAAACGGTAGAACATTAAATTAAAGGCTGAATATTTGTGTTGATAAGGTCAACATGGGAATTGGAGTTAAATTGGATTATATTATCTGTTGCAGAAGGTTTGCGATATACTTCAAAAGAAATACTGTTATTATTTTGGTATAAAAGAAGATCTAAAAAGGGTAATTTTCCGTTTGTCTCTCTTTCCAGCGTAAAAGAGATCTGATTATGAAGGGAGTTAATAAATGACAAGAAATCCAATAAATCATTCTCGTCACCAACCCACAACACGCACACATCGTCCACGTACCTTTTATAAGCTCTCAAAAAGCCTGCAAAACGACTTTTCATAATTTTTCTCCTCCAAGTGACTCATGAAGACCTCGCTCAAAAATGGTGAAAGACAAGCTTGATGGTGAAAGGCTTTTGCCTAAAGAATTGATCATTAAATTTGAAGAAATTTTGTTCTAAAACTAATGATAAAAGGTGGATAAGATTATCTACTACCAGTTTTGGCAAAGTACTATTATTGTTTAGCAGGATTTCAACCAATGTTTGGTCAAATCCGGATATAGAAAATGAATTAAGAACACGAAATAACTTGTACAAAAAAGCAATTTGGACCAAAACCGAGGAAGATCGGAACAACTACTCAAGGAATGAAATAAAGTAGAATCATTCATTAGATCAGGTTAAGTAAGTTGCTACAATGGTAAAATTGATGAAGTAAAATATAACTCTAAAGAAATGTGGAATTAATTAAAAAAATTAATTAGCCATAGCGGATATGTTGAAAATAAAAAGGAAATTGTTTAAGAAAGAAATCTCTGTGAAAGTTTTAATAATTTCTTTCACGATAGTCTTAAAAAATAGCAGAAAATATTCCCAGAAATAAAACTAATGAAGATGCTATACAAAATATCAAAAGTATAAGGATAGGCATGAGGCTCACTTATGCCTATCCTCCATTGGTTTGGGGACTACTTAAGGGATTGCCAATAAGTGACCAAGTTCAATCGAAAACACTCCTTTACCAAAGAAACAGTGTATAGTGTACCACAGGGAGCAGTCTTGGGCCCCACTTTGTTTATATTATACATAAATGATATTGTAAAGGTAGTTTGTAAGTGTAAAATTCAACTTTTTGCAGATGACAGAATTATTTATTGTATTGGGAATAGTGCAGCAGAAATAATAGAAACTAAGTACTGAACTTAAAAACATATATCAGTGGTTAAGCAACAATGGTCTACAGCTTAACATTCAAAAGACAAAATCCATGATTATGAAAAATGAATATACTAATATAAACATAATACATGATGTATTAATTAGCGATCAAGTTATAGAATATATCAACAAGTGTAAATACTTAGGTTGTATAATTAATGAAAATCTAACTTTCTCAGACTAATTTAACTATACAGGGTGTTTCAGAACTATGGGATCAAACTTCTAGGGGTTGTTTACTGCAACAGAAGAATCCATTTGAGTATAGGAACCCATGTCCGGAAATGCGTCACTACGCCACTACGGCCCTAAGATGCGTTAAAATTTATTTTTACAAGAATTGTTTAAAATCAACGCTTATCACTTTTAATTCTCAATGTCATGTTTAAAAATTTTATAGCTTACAATTTTTAAACATTTATTGCTAATGGAAAACGTTACCAATCAAGAATTGGCGGATATGCATTTGGCATACGGAGCAACAAACTGCAATGAACGATCAGCATCGCGGTTGTATCATGATTGTTATCCCGAACGACAGCATCCTGGAAACAAAAAGTTTATTGCGGTTCATCGGCGGCTCGCTGAGACCGGCATGTTTAAAACCAAGATGCATGATACTGGTGTTGCTCGAACCGTAAGAACGGTCGAATTTGAAGAAGAGGTGCTTCAGCGAGTTGCCGATGAACCATCAAATAGCACACGTAACGTCGCTAAGAATATGAATACGAGTAACGCTTCATTATATATATCGCATATTCACATCATTGCACAACCACATTTTTTACGATATGTTTTGTGGACTGATGAAGCCTCTTTCACAAGAGACGGTATTTGTAATAGTAGGAATAGCCATGTTTGGGACGAAGAAAATCCTTCCACGAAATTTTTCCAAGAAAACATCAGAATCGTTGGTCTGTGAACGTATGGGCAGGCATTGTTGATGATTGTTTAATTGGGCCATATCTTCTACCGGAACGGTTAACAGGACCTATTTATCTGCGTTTCTTGGAGGAAGTTCTCCCAGAACTCCTTGAAAATGTTCCACTAAACGTTAGACATCAAATGTGGTTTCAGCATGATGGAGCGCCGGCTCACTTTGCTGTACAAGTACGCGAGTATTTGGTTCAGCGGTTTGGGCACCGTTGGATTGCCAGAGGTGGAGCAGTTTCTTGGCCTCCTAGGTCACCCGATTTAACGTCGCTCGATTTTTTCTTGTAGGGACATGTAAAGTCTTCAGTCTACGAAACTCCAGTAGAATCAGAGCTAGAGTTAATTGGACAAATAACAGCAGCATTTGAAATCATTCAAAACGAGGATCAATTTTAGTGTAGTCCGCCGAAATCATGTGCGGCGTTTAAATCGGTGTATTGAGGTTGGAGGAAGACATTTTAAACAATTGTTGTGATGGTATCATATACAAAAGGTAAAAATAAATGCATCAGACCCTATTTAGGTAATTATTTTTTTTTTCTAAATTTAAACGCGTCTTGGGGCCGTAGTGGCGTAGTTACACATTTCCGGACATGGGTTCCTATACTCAAATGGATTCTACTGTTGCACTGAACAACCGCTAGAAGTTTGATCCCATAGTTCTAAAACACCCTGTATAAGAAACAAAATAGCAAAAAAAAAAATCAATCTTTTAGGTCGTTAAAGTGTGTTATTTTAAGTGTGTGGGCCAAATTAACTGTATACAAGACAATCACTGCTCCTTACCTTTGTTTTTGTTCAACTCTTTTATTTTTAATGACTAGCTCCGAGATTTACTACAAAAAAAAACAAATTAGAGCGTTAAGAATTATTCTTGGTCATTATACAACGAGGACAGAAATGTTGAACTGTGCTTGTTGTTGAATGTTGACAGACCGTCACTTACAACACAATGATTTATAAAATGTTACACCACTTAGTCGCAAGTCATTTAGGAGAAAACTGTAAGTTTGTTGACAAAATTCGTCAACACAATACAAGATCAAAAGATAATTTTTACATAGACAGAGTATGTTTAAAACAATACAATGAGTTGCCGGATTATGTAAAGAGCTGTAAATAGTTTTAAAAGGGAATGTAAGCAATATATTAAAACTCTAATTATTATATAGTCTCTCTAACTCTAATAGTTATATAAACCAATGTATGAAATTGATGCTAGCCTAGTGATATTAATAAAGGATTTTTTTTTAAATTATATCTCATTGACTGGATTTGTTGTGAGCGGGGCACCTTGTGTCCCTTTTCTGTGACCCTAGCTCTATTGTGGCTTACTCCTAAATATTTATACTTCCCCAATCGGGTCTGCCTTCTTTAGAAGTTCGATAATCTGATTAGGAGATGAATTCTTAATATCTTTTGTTCGGAGTAATGCATTGCCAAAGATGGCCTGCCTGATTCTCTCTAGTGCCGGTCATCTACATAGGATGTGTTCTGCAATCTTGTCATCCTCCATGCATAGTCTGCATTTGTCGATTTCCGTCAAACCAATGCTATTCATGTGGTGACGTAGTCTGCAGTGGCCGGTATACATTCCCATTAGAGCTTTTAAATATTTCCGGTTAAGTTCCTTTATAGTATCTGTTATCTTCCTTGTTGCTTCCGGTAACATGTATACCTTATTCAGTTACCCGCATAACTTTCCGCTTCCGTAATATAACAATTTACACAGTAATAATAATATTGGCAAGCTAAAATTTATCATTTGCTGATTTTTTTTTGAATGTTTGTTTTTCTATTATATTTTGCAGATCCCGATAGGCAACTTGACTAAAATTGTGGCCCTCGTAATTTGAAATTCAATTAAGTCTAAAATTCTTCTTTTTTGTATAAATTAATTCGAGCGTAAGCAAGAACTACGCCCTGAGCTTAGATAAATGGTTAATAAATTCAAATAGGCTTTTATTTTCCTGGGCATTACAACGAACCTTCCAGGGTTCATAAGAATTATCATTTAAATCCACTTAAATAAATTCAAGGCTGGGATTTATTTTAATTTCAACCGATTTCTATTGCGTTATCACTACTAAAATAGCAGTGATAAAATATATAGATAGACATATAACAAAAGGGTATAATTACTAGACATTAAATATATAGTGTGCAAATTCGATGCTCATGGGTTTCAGAAACGGTTTAATTTGTTCCGAAGTTATGCGCAAAATGACGAAACGTTGAAAAATAATAATAATAATAATAATAATAATAATAATAATAATACATAGTTTATTTGCCCAATTTACAATAAAATATTATATCTGAACTAGATACAAAGATAATAAATATCATATGCTTTACAATTAAAAAAACATCTTAACCATAATATAGGCAAAAAGGAGGCTAAAGGCAATTTAAAAAAGATTCGTGTTTAACCTCCTTCATTAAATAA
Source organism: Anthonomus grandis grandis (assembly GCF_022605725.1). Lineage (NCBI taxonomy): Eukaryota > Metazoa > Arthropoda > Insecta > Coleoptera > Curculionidae > Anthonomus > Anthonomus grandis. Next base: position 5,474,193 of record NC_065567.1, on the reverse strand, counting down.
GTTATAATTTCTTTTCTGTTTCTTTTGTTGCATCCAAAATAAATTACTAGGTATCCCCCAACAAGTGCCAAACATCCAATAAGCTTTAACATACCCAATACATACATATTTAATAAACGCGACGATCGCCAGATATACCCATTTTACCGCAATAAATATTTTTTGTATTTATGTTTAAATACGCTTGTTGATACATTTTTAAAGTCCTCCGGAATCTGGTTGTAAATTAAATAAATATTATAAGAAAATGACCGCTGATAAAACATAGTGGTATGCAAAGGCGGAGAAATTAGACCTCTATGCCGGAGATTCAAAGAATGTACGTCAGTTCTATAGCGTATTTTATTTAATAGATACGAGGGGCGATTTAAAGTTATTACTTGGTGAAATATAGTAGCAGCATGCAGATTTCTACGATCCTCCATAGAAAGCCATTTGGTTTGTCGTAGCATGTAACTTACAGGATGTCCACGACGAATGCCGTAAATTAATCGCAAGCTAGACTTTTGCACTCGCTGAATTCGACCTTTGTCGATAGAGTCTAAGCATGGACCATATACGACGTCGGCAAAATTAAAATGACTCAAAACCAGAGCGTCGTATAAAGTAATTTTTTGAGATGTTGAAAGCAGGTGTCTATGCGGAAACAGTTGATTTAAATTAGAATAAGCAGATTGAATGCACTTACTTATATGCTGTTTATACCTCATATTGGTGTCAATGTGAAGTCCCAAATTGCGGGAACAAGTAGAATGCAAAAGCTTGTTTGAGGAAGCTTCCAAAGCCATACTCTGATGCAATACTTCGCGATTTTTGCCGAAAATCAAGAAGGTAGATTTAGACGAGTTTATTTGCAGATTGTGTTTTTCTGAAAAATCTATTAAGGCTTTTAGATCATCGTTTATTTTCTTGGCAGCTATTTCTTTACTTTCAGGAAAAAAAAGAAAAGTAGAGTTGCGTGTCATCAGCATATAAATGAGCACTGCAATATTTTAAACAACTGGTGAGATTACTAGTATAAATACAAAATAAAACAGGTCCCAATATGGAACCTTGTGGAACTCCACATAACTGAAATGCAGTAGATGAAATGCCCTTATTCGTTTCAACGTATTGATTTCTATCGGTTAAATAACTTTTAATAATATCAATTGCGTCAGAGTCAAACCCATTATAGCCTAAGATCGCGTAGAGTAATGTATGATTGATACGATCAAACGCTTTGCTGTAGTCGATAAGTACTAAAGCAGTGGCCTTACCCTGATCAGTAGCTTCAATAATATCATCTGTGATCTTTAAAAGTGCCGTGGTACAGCTATGACCTGATCTAAACCCTGACTGAAATGCCGGTAAAATATTATATTTATCTAGGTACTCCCTAATTTGGACATTTAATATCTTTTCCATGACTTTAGAAAGAACTGGCAGAATACTAATAGGTCTTAAATCATTAAAATCGGAAATATTTTGCTTTTTTAAAAGTGGAAATATTTTTGAGACCTTTCAGACATCAGGAAAACATTTGTCTAATATACATGAGTTTACAATATTAGTTACAAAAGGTATAACTCGGTCCACACACAACAACAACATCTCTAGATTTATTTGATCCGCCCCGGTAGCAAGCGATTTAATCTCGAATAAATATTTTCTCACAATATCAGTGGACACGGTATGAAAATTAAATTTTGATAATATTTGACGCCTTTGCTTATTTTGATACAAATTTAAAAGATCTCCATGCACTGAATTGTTCTGCGCTGAGGCCTGTATAAAATGATTATTTATAGAATTGGGGACATTAAGATGATCGAGTAATTCGTTAACTTTGCCATTTGAAAATACATTAAGTTTCTTTAGCCTTTGCCAGAAAATCTTTTTATCTTTAAAACCCATAGTTACTATCTGTGCGAGGTATTGTTTTTTTTCTTCACGTATTGCAATGCTAGCTTGATTTTTAATTTGTTTGTAATAGTCCCAATTCAAATCAGTTTTAGTCTTTTAATATTTTTTGTAGGCTTTGTTCTTCAAACTTATCATTTTTTTAATGGTATAAGTTAACCATGGAGGTTGTTGTTTTTTTATTTTGTGCTGGGTTAGAGGTGCTAAAACGTCGAACAAATTTATCAAAAAATTATTTAAGGCAGCGACTTTTTCGTTAACTGTTTCCAAATAAATTATGTGTTCAAATCGGGTGACCTGTAAAAATTCGTTAAGCAATTTTCTATCAATGTTTTTGAGGTTTCGTGACATAAATTTAAGGTTTTTGTCAGTTTTTTTGTCTATTATGTTGCAATACGTCAAGAAATGGTCAGAAATTTCTAAATCGCTAATACCCGCCTCAAAGCTTGTTTCGTCATTTGGAATCAAAATTAAATCTAGAAGTGCAGATGATGTCCCTGTAACTCTTGTAGGTTCCATTATAACTTGTTGTAAATTTAAAGACTCTATACAATCATAAAAAGTTGATACATAATGATGTTCCCTATTATTATGAAAAAATTTTAGTTGAAACCATAACTCTTCACAAGTTTCTTCACTAACAGAAACCATATTAGAAAATTGTAAGTTATTTTTTATATAAAAAGCCAACCCACCACCTCTAGTTTTTCTATCATTTCTTAAAATGTTATACCCATTAATATTAATATTCGATGATAAAATATTCGAATTTAACCAAGTTTCAGAAATTCCTACAATATCATAATCACCCTCATTGATAATTTCCTTTAGTTCTGCCGTGGCACAAGCGACCGCGCATTTAAAAAACATGTACGCAAATCCACCATATTAAATATTTAACAACAAAAAAATAATAAAAATTTTTTGAAAAGAAAAAAAAAATGACACCTACCAAACGGATATAGAAACAAAAAAAAAATTCTCCCCTTTTACCACAAATAAACAAAAATATATATATATGTATATAAGTAAGAAAATCTTATATATAGAACTGCACTGAACTTAAACTATAAAAAAAAGGTTTCGATGGTAAATACAAACCCAAAGAAACGTATTTGTTTATGGCCTCAGCTTATCCAATATTATTAACATCAATTTCGGATTTTATGGCTCTTTTCTTATTATTTACGTTGACAAAAATGTTACCACCGATAGTCCAGACAGTCTATTTCCCAAATTTTTCTTTTGCAAGAAGCATTAACTCATACCTTGTTTTTGTTAATTCTTCTACTATACTTATTTGGCTTCCCTTAAGTTTTTTCTTTTCCTGAAAGATAGCATTACGATCCGTGGAACTGTTGAAATGAACAATTACAGGCCCGTTTTTGTTATTCTGAAATCCTCCAAATTTTTGACAAAAAGCAGGTTTAATATCCTTAATACCAAGTTTTGTTTCAAACATATTAGTAACCTGTGCCATAAGTTGTCCTTGGTCACGAGAGTTTCCGGGTAATCCATATACTTTCAGCTGATTTAGTTTGCTTCGCTGATCAAGTTCATCTATCCTTGCTTTATACTGGTCATTCTCCTTCTCAAGAAGTGTGATGCGTGTTTCCAACTTATTCACCTTGCTCGATAGCTGCTGCATTGTATCGCTTATTTTTTGCGACATTTTATCGGAAATTTTGTCTATTAAGATATTCAGAAATTCCGTATCCGATATAATGCTTTTTACAATGTCTCGTACCATACCGTTGGTTAAGGTCTTGAGCTCGGTTTTTTGCCTCTCCGTGAATACCATTGTACTGTATTATGGTAAAACAATAAAAACAAGTGATTGTTAAGGTTTTTGTATCGAGAAATACACCACACTATTGATTGATATTAAATATAACTGTGCAACACTTTTCAATCAAAACAATTAACTTTAGCCCTTTAAAACTTGACTTTAAGCCGGAGCCACGCCAAACACGTTCACTTTCTGTGGACGCACATTTGAAACGAAATGGTTTTTATTTTTTCTTTTGTGCTCTATTATTCATAGGATCCAAATACATATAAAAGTATTTTTGAAATCGGTGCTCGCAATCTTTTTCGTAAGACAACATGAAAGGTAAATGCATTGGTGCAAGTAGCGCCAAGTCAAAAAATCAAGGCCGAAGCAACTTGTATCGCGACCGTTTCGCACCTGGTTATATTTAATCTGTGCTGGCGCGGTGGGATGTGCACCGCAATCTAGGGAAACGTCCATATACATATGATCGTATATAGTTCGCCTACTCATCGTCATAACAACTCGCCATGAGATTGTTCCTTAAGTTTTAATAATCAGTGCACTGAGCTTTATTTCAAAAACAGTAATAAATTTAATCAGACCTCGCATTTCCGTGAACGTACGTGCTATGAGGTTCAAATTTGTCAATGCATATTTTCGCGTTAAAATATTTACAGTAATTTTCTATTTTTTTTTTGTTTTATGTGGCCACGTTTTTGCGACAATATATAAAACGTAGGGGTAGCCTCGACTTACTATTTAAGAAGTATTAGGAATAAATAATTTTTTCCAGATCATACCCTTTAAATGATCTCAGAGTTGTAAACAAATCCATAATTTTGTATTTTTTAAAGGCTGGTATTATAGAAAAACGAACATTTAAAAATTTCTTTATTATGTTTTTTTCAACAAGATCTCTATGTCTAACGTTTACTGTGTTTATGTTCTAATTATCTTCATTTTATTTAATCAAAAAGATATGTAGGTAAACGATCTTCTAAGATTCTGTAGTAAAATATAATGGAATGTAATTCTCTGCATCTTGCTATATAACGCTTAACACATTAATTTATGTGAAATAATATGTTAAGGATGCCAAATATAAATCTTAGACACGAGTTTTGTAAAATTGGAATACACCGTTTAGTTACATTATTAAGGAGTCGTATATTGTGACACAAAAAGGAAAAAGGAACAAAATTAAAGATTCCCATATTATTTTTTTTATACTAATCTAAATATTATCTGCGTAATTGACATTTTTAAAGTTAAATAAACTTAATTAAATATTATTCTGAGTTTTAAGGTGTTTAAATATTATAACCGATGTTTAAATATTATATTCTTGTTTTATTACATTTATATTAAATAGTTTAATTTTTTTAAATATTTGACCGAAGATTATTACTGGCAAAGAGAACTGCAATGGATTTTGTCTCAATAATAGATTACTCGATACTTCTGGCAGCCTACTAAGATTACTGGTGAAATTTATGTCAGCTTCCTGTATTTTGAAAACATCAAAATAAAAATTAATCGTTTATCGTTCGCATACATGTGATACTCACAATACTGAAGATACTTGTAAACGTTAGAAGTATAGATGCAATATAAATGGGGACACAACATCCTTCCTTGGGAAACTAGCCGTTAGCTTGTCCTTCTAAGAAACAGTTTGCAATATTAACCCTTTGTATCCGATTAGTCAAATACGATCCTTTTCGATCTGACGCCAGATCAGATATATCAATATTTTTTAAAATGGCACGGAGCATCTTATGATCTGAAGAGTCGAAGGCTTTGGAATAATCTAAAATTTTGAGTGAATGAGGAACCGATGGTCCATTTCTATTCAAAGATGGAAATCTAAAGATAGAACATAGTGAAGTGAACATTTCAACATTGTGAAGTGGATTGAAACACTGATTCTGGTGTTTTTACTAATTATATTTCGAATAAATTGTTTAAACGTATTAATATACAGATTGGCGAATGGATCACTACATATATAAGGTTTCTCCCATGCGAGATATATCGCCGCACCGTCGCCGCGACAGTACGCTGGTGTTCGAGTTTCGAGCTCGATTATTTTAAATTTTATTTCAGTAAGCGTCTGATGTACTGACGGTGAGCGCTGTATCTCATACGGCAAAGTTTAAAAAAATATTACGCGGCATTGGTATAATATTTTTCTAATGCAGGAATGACATGTGTAAAACCCGCATAGTTTCGTAACTACAATTTTTTTATGCTGGGCATGATAATCAAAATTTAAACATTCTTATTAAAATAAAATTTAAACTAATAAAAATCGAATGTATACATTATAGAAAAACAGACAATAAAGGTCTAAATAATAAACCTAAAAAAAAATTCCTAGTGAGCCTATCGTAAAAGCTGTTTCTTATTTCCAAAAGAGTTTGAGGTAAAATGGAATTGCTAGATTCAACAATTTTGTTTCTCAGCTCCTCTAAATTCATTGACGGACTATTATGATATTTATAAATAATCTTCTTAAGATAACCCATTAAATAAAAGTCATTTGGTGATAAATTGGGAAATCTTAAAGGCCATTTAAGATTGCCAGTCCCACTAATAAGACGGTTAAGAAAAGTATTTGTAAAAAATTCTTACTTTAACCGCATTTTGAGCAGGATGACCATCTTGTTGAAAATAGACTAATAACGAGTCTATATTAGGGAGGAAATGAATGGCAGGAAGAACTTGGTTTTGTAGCAACTCAAGATATTTTTCGGCGTTCAAAGTATCATCAATGAACAATAATGGAATAATATGGTTGCGCAAAGTACCAGCCGAAACATTCTACTTTTGAGGGAACTGAGTACACAACTGAAAACTTTTGTGCTCATTTTCCTGAGATCAGTAACGAACAATGGAAGGATTTTGTTTACTATGCAATGAAAAAGGAGACTCATCTGACTACAAAATATTTTCTAAGAAATTTTCATTTTTATTTGCCTTTTCCATCATGCTTTTACAAAATACCATTCTCCGCCACTGGCCTTCAGGAAACACCTCCTGGGTTTTGAAATATTTAAAAAAATTGTATCCATGTTTTTTTCAAATACTTATTCCAGTTTTATGGTGCATACAGGGTATGCCCATAAAACTCGCTATTCCTCTCTAACACTGCTCGATCGTGTTGAATCCAAAACTAAATCACTACAAGCCATTCCTTTCTGCCGTTCTATCTCCTGGATCCTTTCAATAGGTGATTCTTGAGCTTTGACAAAAAGATCTCTCAAAATTTGACCCGACATTTAAAATAGTTTTAGGAATCTATTTTCAAGATTGACTAAGAATAAATCCTTGCATTGTACTGCCTCCATAAAACTATTTAATCAATTAAACTTTATCAGAAGGAGTATAAGTAGCCAGAATGATAAATATTTAAAATAAATAAAATAGTGCTTTAAGATTTAACAGTGCAGTATACAATCACTCAGCAAAATGAGCTTATTGTGTCGTGCCGAAAATAGCAAATCAGACAATCGGAATACCCCACGCCGCGTATCAACCAGTGTCCAAATGTGTTTCAACACATCTGGGACTTATTCCTATGCCTCTCATGGTGACTTCTTACTTAAAAGGGGGTATATAACATGGTTTACATTTAAGACACGCTTCTCGCTCTGTGGCTATTAGAGCATTTTACCTAAATAAGCCAGGATCAATAGATTATGCAAGCAAGGTTAAATATACACATACATAATTTATCATGCAGCAGAATTATAGTTTTATGTTATTCTTAATTAAGTGTTCTATGATATTTTGTGTTGCTTTGAAATTGGAAGTACTGAGTACATTTTGAATATTTATTGGTCCTTCGTTTTCTGCTCTTGCTATGTTATCTTATCTTATCTTTCTTTACATTTTTGTTTGTCCATGGAGCACTTAAATATAATGTGATTTAGGGTTGCTCTTTTTCCACACATGTAGTTTAGATTGTTATTGAGGCCTAGTTTGTTCTTATCTTGTGGTGTTAGGCAATGGTTAGTTGCCTAATCCTTGCTAGCATTGTTATGGCTCCTTTGCTTTTGAATTTTGTGTTATGAATCCATAGTTTTTTTCTAGGTATTGGTTCTAGTTTTGCTATCCTTCTCCCTTTACCAGGGTCCAATTTATGTAAAGGTTTTCCCACCTTGCCTTAATACTTGCTCTGCCTTCATTTATAAACTTTTTTGGATCTCTTAGGTTGGGTTGCGTGACAATGTGTAAGTCATTCAACAATGTATTTCTTCATCTGCCAGTCTGTCTGCTTTTTCCCTTAATATATGTGTGACTCGGTATCCACATTAGTTTTATATCTGTAAGTTCTGCGTTTGTTATTTCCTGTCGTGTCGATAGTGTTAAATAATTTTTGTTATTGTCAAGTCCTCTGACTGCCTCCCTAATTGTCAGGATTTCCGCAGTGGAATCAGAGATTCTCCTGCCTATTTCTATTTGTGGGTTTTCACAGTAAATTCCTATTCCACATGCTTTATTTATTGGATCAACTGAGACATCAGTGTAGACTATGGTGTGTTTATGATACTTTGAGATATTTTGTGAGAATTCTTGATGATTATTGTTTTTTTTTTGTAGCGTTGTTTTTATAAATTCTATGTCCTTCGTTTGGATGTCATGCGAAAATTCACAGCAGGTTAGCAATGCTGACTTGTGCATTTTATTGTGCAATTGTAGGCATAGTGCTTCTATTAAAGCCGGAGGTTGTTGATTGACCCAGTATGGTTGTTTATTACTAATATCTGCATAGAGGCTAAGTAGGTAAATATATGAAAGTATTAATTTGAATTTGCGTAATGTTTTCCATAATCTTAAATAAAAAAGGTAAATTATAAATACAACGAACATTTGCATGAAAAAACAAAATTAAAGAGCTTAGGTCCTAAATCAATTAAAAAGTACCTTACTAATGTGGAAAATAACTGATATTAACACTAACATTTGAAACCTCCTTGAACTAAGTACCTTCCTCAGATTACACCGCCCAACAGCATGTATGTTGCATGGAATATTTTTATGATTCTAGGCTTATTTTTAATGCTGATATTAAATAATGTCATCAGTTTATATGTGTCAGCTCTAGTTTTTGAGTTAAAAGGAGGGAGTATTTTTTGGGAATTAAAAATACACTCAACGTACAAACATTTTTAATTACAAGAACTATACACTCAGGAATTTTCTTTTATATGATTTTCTACTAGTTTTGAATGAACTGCTACTCTGAATACTCCAGCAAAAATCGGCCAACATATGTGCATCCCAGCGACCCTGAAATCGTTCCTCCATGGTTCGAAGATCTTGGTGGAATCGTTCACCCTGTTCTTCACTCATGTCACCGAGATTTTCAGGAAAATGGTGTAAATGGCTGTGTATGAAGTGCACTTTCATGCTCATGTTACATCCAAGTCGCTGGAAGTGTGACAACATCTCTTCGACGTGCGCAATGTAATCATCACCCTTCCTATTACCTAAGAAATTTTGGATAACCCAAACAAAGGAATCCCATGCATTCTTCTCAATTTCTGACATTGAGCTGGTGAAATTAGGATCGTTTACCAACTTGCGAATTTGTGGACCATCAAATATACCTGCCTTGAGTTTTTCTGAACTTAGACTTGGAAATTTCCTTAAAATATATTTGAAACATTCACCATCTTTATTTAATGCCTTAACATATTGCTTCATTAAACCTAGTTTAATGTGCAGGGGTGGCAATATGATACGATCTCGTGGCACTAGAGGTTCATTTATAACATTAAGACTACCTGGAAGTAGTGCTTCCCTAGAGGGCCATTCTTTTTTTGACCAATGTTCTGATTTTGCTCTACTATCCCATAAACACATAAAACAAGGATATTTAGTGTAGCCTCCTTGTTGTCCTAAAAGGAAGTTCACCATCTTTAGAGCAACGCAAATCACCCATTTATGATTGTTATATTTGATTTTGTTCATGACCAGTGCTATTGTGGGGTATTCTTCCTTAACTTTAGTTGAATGTGCTATTGGTATGGAGCCTAGTTTATTTCCGTTGTGCAATAGTACACACTTCAAACTCCGTTTTGACGAGTCAATAAATAAACGCCAATCGATTGGTTCATATTTCTGCAAGCCCATGGCAGTCATTAAACCAGAAATATTAGTACAAAATACAAAATTATCCTCCTCAGCGAAAAAGGGAAGTAAGTCTTTTTCTCGAGTGCGGTAATAAGAAACTTTAGTTTCTTTAGTTGAAAGATTTCTTTTTTTTAATCTGGAGGCCAATAATTCAGACGAAGTTTTGGATAGTCCAAGGTCTCTAATTAAATCATCAAGTGCACTTTGATCGAATGGTTTTGGTTCAAAGAGATTTTCTGGAACAAACTCATCATCGCTCATGCTACTCAGTTCATTCAATTCATCAGAACTTTCTGTAGATGTAGATGGTAATGGTAAAGATGTATCTTTTGAGCTCCTTACAGGCCTCACAGCTGATGTTGATGTGGGGTAAATCCATTTGGAGCGGTTCGTCTTGTTGATTCTTTTTATATTAACAACGCAAAAATAGCAGTCATCGTGATGATTTAAAGGTTCACGCCAAATCATTGGGGATTGGAATTTAAAAGAGAGTCTCTTCTTAGTGGCCCATAAACGTAATTCTTCAACACAAATTTTGCACACAATATTGGGCACCCAGCACTTGTTTTGTTCTGTTTCCAAAGGAAAACCAAAACACTCTAAATACGCTCGTTTCACAAAGTCTGACATATTCAATCGAAATTTTTGAAAAACATATTCACCACAAATATAACAAAAACAATTCGGATCGTTAATGCAGACCCTTCTTAGCGAAGTCATGATGAAAATTACAATAATTTATCTAAAACGCGACTATAATAGATAAAAAACCAAAAATAAAGATAAATGAGAAGAACGTAGCTATATCTAAACAACTCGAGCTGTTAGAGTAAAACTGACGACAGATTCGAAATCAGATGCCTCGAATTAGTAAACAACAATAAAAATATTTCAGTCAACATAAAATAACCTTCGATTTGTTGTGCAGTGTTATGATTAACAACAAATTTCGTGAAATAATAGCTAAGCTGATAATTCTATCAGATACTGTCTCTACTAGAAGGAAAACTACAAGAATGATGCCAGTTAATCCTGCGTGCTCTCCTCCCTTTTCCTCTTTTTTTTTCTATTTAAACAACGAAAATTGTCGAAGCTACTGGAGGTTGCAAGTGTTGCTAATAGGAAGAACTTAAAAAAAAGAGAGAATATGGTAAAACATCATATGCCACAATTTTACAGAAGAAAAACGATTGTCAGATTTTGGTAGTCAAGCAAAAAGATTCCCGAAATTATGTTTACCAGGTTAAAGGAAACTTACGAAAAATAGTAAATCCTGCAGATTTATATTTAGGTAAACCAATAAGATATGGAGGAATTATTTTGGTGGGATAACGAGAAAGATATATCTAATATTCAGACTTAGATTTAAAAAAAGATGGGTGATGTGGATAGTGTGGACGTTCTTAACGTATTGGAACAACGAATCAAGGTACTGGGGTCTAAGCAAATTCGGATATTTTCTCTCAGATAATGAGTTAATTAAAAAAATTAAAAGTCAAAACAACAGACTCCAAATAAAGTAATTAAATTGTAAAAAAATCAAGTGTTGTAAGTAAAAACGATCATATTCGTAAATATTGTAAAGAAAATAAAGTATGTGCTAGGTGTTGCGGATGCTACGATGTAAAAAATGTAGCATGAATATTGTTAAATGTGCAATTGTGTTTTAGACTTATGGGTAGAACTTTTGGTAAGGCACTCCACTTATAAAACTGTTTTTATACTAACCATAACTTTTTATTTTACTCTTTCTATAACTCCAGTTTTAATCCTCTCCCGAAGATGTTCTAACATTATTAGCGAAACACTTGTCAAGTGTCATATCAAGAGTTTAAGTTAGTGGCAAACCTGTTTTGTGATTTAATTGTGTCCAATAAACAAATTTTCTTGGTTTGAAAGTCAATCATGACTCTGGGGATGTCAATATTCGAGTATTGTAAAAGAATTAAAGATATTCAGAGAAATAAATATCTAAAGTAGCAATTAAATTTAAATATTGTTTTTAATATGAGCATTGTTTACTTTACTTGTCAGGGTTATCTTAAGAGTTAAGGATAACGTTGTTCTATTGGTCAATGACTGTAAACCTATGATCCTACAATTTTGAGTAAGACTCACATTATAGCTAAAATTGAACTTTGTGACCTGGACATTGATGGGTATCGAAGTAGCAACAGAAGGAGTGATGGCGTTGGTAAGATCTGTTGTACGTTGTAAAATTAAAAATATTTCGTCTGTTAATAGTTTTGACTGGTTACTGTCTTTGGAATTTTCAATGTGAGTGTGAAATATTTGTGTTCTGTGCTATTTCATCCTAAAAAAAGAATACCCATTTTTTAAAATAATTTTTTTAAATATTTGGATAAATTTATAAGTAGAAGTTCTTTCTTGAATTGGAGTGGCAATATTATTACAAAAATAAATTTATTACTAATACTTCTTCTCCTTTCGCCAACCATATCATCGATAATAGACATAGGCACAGAAGTTCTTCATGTTTGTCAGAAAGGCTTAAGGTTGGACCTTGAAAGATTTTGTTTGTGTTAATGAACAAACTAAGTTTGATAGCAATCTCTTTTTTTAACTCCTTAATTACACACAACCTTCCGACTTCCAACAAATAAATAATATCCTTCTTGACAAATACTAATCATTCATTCAGGGGGAAGCGAGTCCCCTTTTTTTCTTGAGTATTCTCCTCTTTTTCTCTTTTATTTTCATTTCTACCAAATGCGTTCTCCGCATAGTATAGATCTCTCTCGTTATAGATTTGTGATACAATGTTCTAATTTTAGCTTCACCTACGTTCACTAAATATCGTGGCTTTAACGATTTTCTTTATTTTATTATCTTTTTTATTTTTATTCAAGTGAACATTGCAGCTATGTAGTGTAAGGCAAGGTTTTTTTTAAATTGTATGTATAATTTTGACCTTTAATTGTACTTTTATTAATTGTTATACTTTTTAATTTTAGTGTATCCTGTGTTATTTTAGTTAGAGTCTGATAATGAGTGAACTCATCCAAATTCATGAAACAAAACAAAAAATATAATTTACACAAATGGCTTTGCACAAATTGTAGAAATACCTTTCAGAATAGTTCATACAAGCCAGACAGTGATGGATTTTATAACAGACAGTGTATATCTAATATCTAAAAATAGTGACCTTAATAGTGACTTCATTTTATCTATTTTTCTTAATCAGGAAAGTAAGCCAACTATTAGAGCCGTTAAATCTAAAAGATCGTTTAAAGACTACAACTCGCATTAACTACTGGAAGAACTTCAGGCTATTGACTCAAACAAGAATAAAAAATTAAATAGGAATTAGTTTATCCGGAATGAAAAATATGTAGCTAATGGTTAACGTCTGACATTAAACAAATGATGCAAGAAAGAGGTAATTTATATAAAAGGGCCTTTCTAGATCAAAATGACGGAGCTTGGGAAGAGTCTAAAACTTAAACAAATACCATTGTTAATGAAATTAGAGAAAAGAAAGAAAAACTCTATGCAGAATGCTTAGACGAAATCAAAAACAACCATAAAGAACTGTGAAAAAATCTCAAAAATCAATGTTAACAGGAAATTAGTGAGCGATGAAGCAAGCATTGCATAACAATTTATTAAATATTTTATAAAAAATATACACAGTATTGTTTCAGTATACACATACCAATTTCCAGAATCACTAAATGTAATAAATTTTTGTACCAGGGCACCTGAACCTAGTAAACTATTTTCCAAGTTTAATCAAGGATCATTGCAAAAAAATAAAAGAAATTCTTAAAAATATTGGAGGTGGGGAACTGGTATACAGATGGTGTTATCGTAAGCTACGTATTACCCAAAATAATGGCAATACCGCTTGGTTGCGGCTTGCAGGCGGCGGAATTTTTTGTTTTTATTTTTTGAACCGGGAGTCACCTCACTTTGCTGTGTTACAGTACGTTGCATAATAATTTTTGAGCGTTATTTTCGTGTTTTTTTCACTATGGCTGTTTATACCCCTTCCGAAAGAGTTCAACTAATTAAATGGTTTTATGAAGGCAATTCGGCAGTACAATGTAGAGATTTGTTTTCAGTGACATTGGAGAATAGACCAATTCCTTGTGCAAAAACGGTTTTAAATGTGGTTACAAATTTTGAGACATCTTTTTGTCTTCAAGAACTACCTGTTGAAGTGGTCCAGGATATAGAACGGCGGGAAGAAATGGTTTGCAGTACCCTGGAACTTGATTCGACACGGTCCACTAGAAGTGTTGAAGAGGAACCGGGAATAAGCAATAAAACTGTTGCTCGTATCTGTAAAAAATATGAGTACAAATGTTTCAAGTATTGAAAAACTCAGAAAATATTTCTTGAAGACCAGTGGCGAAGAATGGAATTTTGTGAAACCATGATGGAAAAGGCAAATGAAAACGAATATTTTTTAAAAAATATTTTGTTTTCTGATGAATCTTCTTTTCCATTACATGGCAAACACAATCCTTCCATTGTTTGTTATTGGTCTCAGGAAAACGAGCACACAAATTTTGAGTTTCGTACCCAGTATTCTCAGAAATTGAATGTTTGGGCAGGTATTTTGGGCGACAATGTTATAGGGCCATTTTTTATTGATGGCACTTTAAACGCCCAAAAGTACCTTGAGTTGCTGCAAAATCAAGTTCTTCCTGCCATTCAAATCCTACCTGATGTAGACCTGGGATCGCTTTATTTTCAGCAAGATGGCTGTCCTGCTCATAACGCGGCTAGAGTAAAAGAATTTTTAACCAATACTTTTCCTAACCGCCTTATTAGTGGGACTGGCGATATTAAATGGCCTCCTAGATATCCAGATTTGTCTCCAAATGACTTTTATCTGTGGGGTTACCTTAAGCAGACCATTTACAAGCATGAATTTAGTAGGCCAACAAATTTAGAGGAGTTGCGAAATAAAATTGTCGAAGGTGCCAATTCCATTTTACCTGAAACTCTTTTGGAGGTGCGAAATAGCTTTTACGATAGGTTACGTTTTTTTTTAGCGAAAGGAGGCGGTTTATTTGAGCCTTTTATTTAAAAAATAATATGTTGTTAAGTTTATTTATTAGAGTTTTATTTCTGATTTTTTATTATATTTTTATCAGAGTTGATATTTTATTTTTTATTTGAAAAACGCTTTAAGTTTAATTATGCAAAACACAGCATATTAAACATTTTAAGATTACAATTCTATGCGGGTTTTACACATTGTCATGTCTGTAAAACCCGCATTAGAATAAATATTTAAAAAATGCCTGGATTACGCGACAATCCATATTTTGGGACATTTTGTCGCCAAATGACGCAGCTCCCATGAAAGTCAGATGTTTACTAATCCCGTCCTCGGGCCGGCCGGGGCGGTGCTCTGTCGCAGGCACTCGTACACGCGAGACGCAAAATTTCGCCTCTATGCGATTTCTTATAAGTAACGAACGAAAACACGATCTGTATGTTGGCAAATCTTGCGTAATATATCTTATGCTGTCAATGATTGGTCATGGTGTTAACATTTCTTTAAAAAATACAGTCTTTCCGGAATCTTGAAAAATGCCTACTGTTGTTACTCTTCTCAAAATACATACTATCAACCATAGCAAATTTCTATGCAAAAGCTTCTTGAAGTTTCTATAAAAAATTCCTTAATTACTGTAACGAGAATTCTTAGCTACTTTTAAGCCCTTGTAAGTACAACATATATTAAGTTTAAGACCTTTCCTTTATCTGTTTTGTTTCTTTATTCATAACCAATTTCTTTTAGTGTCCCCTTAATGCTCATTACAGCTGTGTCTAAAACATGTTGGAAATTTGAAGCTATATGTAGAATAAGCGAGTTAGAGGAGACTACATGTTTTTCATCTTTCCTTAACAATCAAGGAAGATGACGCCAAATGATGTTAAGCGACGTCAATTTTAGGTGGCATTTGAACCACAGACTTTCTGTGACAAGTGTTGTGAAAGACGTCTTTATGCCGTCCTGATTGGTCATTTTAGGTTAATCGTTTATATCCGTCATATATAATAATGTCTACTTGGCGGTCTTTAAAATGAATTTTTTTTACCATAGGTAAATATTGAGTATTTTTTGTTACATAATTCTATCAATTTATTTCATCCGTTTTGTAAATCATTAACATAAAGTAATCAAAATTTTAAAGTAAAAAAAAATAAGAAAGAAGAGACAATATTGAGAAATGAACCCGGGATCACCTGCACCATATTATTTGCTGTTCAACATATACACACTTAACAAATGGCCAAATTGTATAAAATCAGCTATATTATTTTATACTATTAAAATTTTTTGAATCTTTGCACAAGGGTTTGTCAGATTGATCTCTTCAAAAAGTTATTTTACATTTTTTTTGTAAAATGTACAGGGAAGCCAATAATTGACCCCTTTATAAATAACGAAGAGACTTAACGACCTTTAGACCTTAAAACGTTATTTTGGATGTGACATTTGAACTTTACTTTAACATCGTAAGGACACTAAAATAACTTGTCATACAGACTAAAAAGTACGATGTCTTGCACTGACTTGAATCTTATTTGTGCAATGGAGTTCAACGTGTATAATATATAAATAGTCTGTCTAAAGCTCTTAATATTGTATTTGCTATTCTTCAGCAAACATTTTGGCTCTATAATTGTTCATATATTGTTACCTTTCCTTGACAATGTTATGTTATCCCAAATTCAGGGATTCCAATCCAATCTAAATTCATTCAGTTAGCCACCGCTTGTATATCTGATGTAATTTTTACTTTCCAATTGATGGATACAATAAGCCAATCGAAGCTCAGAAAATATTTAACTAAACAAATTGAGTTAAGGGTTGTGCGCAATTTTAGATTGTACCTAAGTGGTAGCTTAGAATTATTGGAGGCTGGACGCTCGCAGATTAGGGTTTAATATAAGTCACAGTTTGTATAAAAAAAATTAAAAGACGCTACAACTTCTTAACTTGAATATTTTAAATCTTGTAAAGACAATTTGGACTATGCCATGGCAAAAAGAAGCAACAGTTCAAAACGATAATCCATTTCATTTATATAACCCTATTTACGCTTTATACAGTATAAAAACTAAATTACTGTTCTTCAGAAGCAAAATCCACAAAATGTAATTAATGATTGCTTTTTATAAAATGAAAATATGAAATATGGTTACACTTTAAGTTCAATTATAACTTATGGGTAATGACTGAAATGTTTAAATTAAAATAAAACATTGTATTTTACAGGAAAAGTTCATGAACGTTGTTAGGTGGATGTAGTATTAAAAATTATTAAAAATGTTAATTATCCCCAAACAGTTTTACAAATATATTAATAATTTAAAAATTTTAAAAAAATATTTAAATGATTAACGATAAAGTAATTATAAAAAAGGTAATAAAATAACTGGCCTTTCCTGTCAGCGATACATGGAGCCTTACCAAGACAAGGTGGACGGTTTTTATTAAATATATGTATTGTTCAAATGGGGCTTATAACCGGTTGGTAATGGGGTCAGAATCCTCCACAGTCCATGGAAACCAGGTCATGGGTACATCATGGAACTTCAAACCATTACACTCAACAAATATTACCTCAAGGCAATGGTAAGGTTAAGAAGTAATAATTGAAAAAATGATGATAAGAGAAAACGGCAAAAGAAAAACCCTGAAACAATTTTCCAATGATAATAAAACATAATGTCACCATGCCAGTGCGAATAAAGAAATGGTCTCAATCATCACTACCATCAAAATCACTCACCTCGCTAAGTTTCCTATTAAATCTTAAGCATCCTGTTAGGGAATTACCAAATCATATCTTTATAATTTAAAAAATGTTCCGAAAAATCAATTGCAAGCCATATTTTGGGTCACTTCATTTTCTTTCTTTGGGCGGGCATGAAATTTACGTGTGCTTCTACCAACAGACGGGAACCAAGTCAGTGACAATGTCGAAACGAAAAATCGATATCGATCCTTACAAGTGATAAATTCCCCCTTGACACCCAAAGTAGACAAACGACATGTTAGATACCCATGGATAATGGAAGCAAGGAGAGGAGATTTCCTTAAATTAATAAATCCGCATTGCGATACAAACGCTGCCACTTACAAATTTGAGATGTGCAACGAAAATATATTTTAGTAAATAATCTCTATTAAAATAGGATTAAGTAGTAATCTTAGGTCTTACCTCGCAAACCAAAGACACACACAAAGACACCAAAGACACATGCGGTTACAATTACAACCTCCAACGAACTGAAAAATGAAAAACGGTCTAACGGCGACGTCCACAATCGGCCTTAGGTTGAGACCCTTCAGTCAACTGTCACTTCAACCGTCAATCTATTAATAAACAATGACCAGAATTACCAGAAAAAAAGAAAAGATTTTAATTTAAGGTTCTATGACTTATATATTGTGTATGTTACCCACAGAACACAAATATATAGAGAAGTGGTGGTTGCATACAAACTGAAAGAAATTCTTCTGACAAATCAGCTAGCGGCCTCTCGCTTGGCAGCGGAAACTGTTGTAACTAACTTGACAGTTTGACGTGTCTAAATGGACCAATCGAAATGGTAGAAAGGCGTGGCCAAATTAAGGCGGGAAATCACATTTTATTTAATCTGACAATCTTATCATTTAATCGTAATATCTAAAGCAAACGCCTAATCAAAAAGGTTACTCATAGAAAAAAGAGCCTTTTTGTTTAGGTGTTAGCATCAGAAACAGAAGTTAGTATCTGAACAAAAATAAAACTTTTCAGCTTTATTTTACAAATCTAAATAGGTTAATTTACTGCAATAATCTACGAAAGTGTACTAACAATAGTGTACAACATATCACCAATTGGACAAATGGAAATAAAACAATGTTTTTTTTTGCTTTAATACATTTATTATTTAATTTTCCTGGAAAAAAAAAATTACTTAAAATGATATACATAATATTGAATAATTCATTATAACAGACATTATATAAATTAGAATTAATCTAAAAATGTTTAAAATTATTTTGTTAGCACTGAACTACCCTAATTTTATACAGATTAGAAAAGGTTGTCAACATTTTTGTGCTATTTTCTCATAATACCTCTAAAGGCATTCCCATTAGGTTCATAATATCCTCATTTTATTAACACATAGAGTCAATAGAGGATTAATTATTCTTATTTAATATGTACTTGTATCTGTTTCCTAAAGAAAAATTAAACAGATTTTAAAATTATTTAAATTATAATCTAAATATTAATTTTTAAAATTAATTAAAAATTCTATAACAGAGTATTATCGAAAGAAACAATATATCCATCGACAAAACAAAATAAACTCTTTCAAAACGAAAACAACTTTTTAGTAAAACATATATCACTTACATAGAATATATTTGTTGGTCTCTTATAATACTAACAACATATCTTGGAACTATAATATTACTAAAAACTTAATTCAAGGATAGATGTTTACATAAAATAAAAAGAAACTCTTAAAAAAACAAGTTGTAAGAAAAACATTAATTCTGATCCATTCCGGGTGCTCAGGTCTCTTAGCCGCTATACGTATGTCTTGTCTCAGTGAACAGAGGAAGTGGTATGATACGAGCAGGAAATAAAATAAAAAAATAGACAGTGCAAACCTTATAAATCAATTTACTAAATGATTCATGTAAAAAAAGCAAGACAAAATAAATGTTTAAATAAATATGTATTGTAATGTAAAGCCAGGGGTATCAGCATTATTAAAATTTGTGGAGAACTGTGATATCAGAAGAAATTCTATAGCTCAAAGTCTTAATAATATTTACATTGCATATCCCTCTCCATGTTTTTCTTGTAATATGAACTGAAGGAAATTAAAAAAATCTTTTATTACTGTTTCTCAGAAACATTTAAAATATACATACTCTTACATCAAGGTCAGGAAACTTCTTCATTGAAATCAACTGAATTTGATTTTATTAAAGACTAAAGATTGACAATACAAAAACATAATAGTAATAAATAAAATCAGATTTTCTTACCACAAACCTGGAATTGCTTGTCGCAAATTAATTAAAACACCACTCCCAATATTGAAAGGGAACTTTTAGAAAAAAAGTCTGTATAAATTTAAAATAACATCCTTAAAACAAATAGCAAACTCAACCCACGCTGGCATTCATTGAAATGAAAAACAAACTCAAATGGTATGACAATGACAAATGATGTTATATCAGTCAATGTCAATAACTGTCTGTCAGCTCCCTGTCAATTTTGCCAAGCAAGATGGCCGATATACGATTCCGATTTTCACCATACAAGTTTCATCCATGTGATGTTACCCTTGTAGCTGATGCCAAATAAATACATTACTAGAAGTTTTTTGTGAAGTGTTGTATATTTTTTAATTTTTTAATGATTAAAAATATGAAAAAAATTATAATTGCGTTAATACGTACGAGTACAGTATCCTACATAATTTTTAAATGACTAAATAAAAAAATGGCTTAATAAGATTTTATCAATTATAGATTTTTAAGGTTTTTGTAAAATTTAAATTGACGGAGGAAGGATTGTGAGAAAAGACCTTTACACATTTCATTTGTGACCAAAACCGACTCTTATTTATCCATCGTTCAACATTTAAATATTTATTTCTTGAAAAACCTTTAACATTTTATTAAGTTCAATGTTCATTCCAAACTATTTCTTATTATATTATTATTTCTCTTATTATAAATACACTTAGTTAATAAAATATAGTAAAATCGCCTGATGTTATTTATAAAGGCCGTATAATACATATATGTCTACCTCTTCACCATTTAACTAACTAATGACTTTCTGATGGATGGCGCTTTAATAACCTATAAATTATAATTATACAAGGGATACCTAAGGCGCCAAGTACATTAACAAACAACTTAGTCTGTAGTAATTGTCTGAAAATCAATGTAGCGGTCTCGTATAGAGGACGTTCTGAAAATGTATTCCAGCACCGTCCTTTTGGGATAAAATTGGCAATTTTAGCCCTCTATGGCGACCCTTTTTGATATATGTAAAACTTGTTTATTCCATATATAAATCTTTGGCCAGATTATACCACTAGTTTTTTTTATCCTATAGTTATTCGATAATAAGGCGTCACAGAAATTAAATTAAAAAACGTAGTATTAGAATACAATTAATTCTAAAGAATTATGATAAAGGATATAAAACAAAAGTTAGTAAAAAAGTTAAAATGAATTTTAATATTGGTTATTTATTGTTATTAGTTGTTGAACGTTTTGGAACGAACAGGGTGTCCCAAAAAAGAGTGCCAAGCGAGCGCCCAGAGATAGAGCAACCCTAGGGGAATCCGAATCACCCCCATGTATATGATTTTTTTTAGTTTAGGAGTTATTAAATTTTTTGTGATTTTTTAGTAGTATTCGACTTTTATGCTTACTTCTGCTATATTCATAGTAAATAGGTAAGGCGAATGCCTGATTTTTATTTTATTATTTAGATAAAAGTTGACTCTGACAAGAACAAAGATAATTTGATCCAGAAATTAAAATATTGCTTACAAAAATAAATATATTGTGACATAAATAACAAAAGTAAAAAAAGTTCAACAAAGTTAAAGGCGTTTTAAAAATTACAGCATTTTTTTTTCAAAACATAATTATTTAAGAAACCTTATCGGTCTATCAGCTTTTCACTATTAAAAATTCATTGGGCTACCCTTATCGCATCTTTTCTAAATAACATTTAAAAGGAAAACAAAAAAATATTTACTAATAAATGAAATAAAGCAAAAAGTGTTTTAATCAATTTATCTTTAATTATTACATAAAGTTTTCAAAATGACGATCTTGTTTGTTCAATACAAATACGGCATCGGCGAAAAAAAATATTTTTTAACTGTCTAAATGCTAATCTGTTATTTTTTACGGTTTGTTTTGCTTAATTAATTTGTATTCTTAGTTCTTCTAAGTTTTTTGACTCTTGAGCGTACACGACCTCCTTGTAGTAACCCCAAACAAAAAAATCAATTGGGTTTAAGTCCGGTGTCCTGGGGGGCCACTGAATTGGCCATTTCGACCGATCCACTTGTGTCTAAATCGCCTGTTCAGATATTCTCGAACATTTATCGCATAATGGCAAGGAGCCCCATCGTTCTGAAAAAACATGTCTCTCCTTGTCTCCAAATCAACATCTTCTAACAGCTCATGGAGATTTTCTGTTAAAAAATTTAAATAGGATTCTCCATTCAATCGGTCGGGTAATTCAAAGGGACCAATTAGTTTTTCATTTACTATCCCAGACCAGAGGTTTACACCGAATTGCTCTTGAAAATTTGATTGTCGTGTAAGTTGAGGATTTTCAATACTCCAGGAATGATAATTATGAATATTAAAAATGCCAGTGCGCTTGAAATTCGATTCGTCGGTCCATAAAATTGAATTAAAAAAATGTTCATTTGCCGCTTGACGTTGCAACATTTCTTCACAGAATCTTACTCTTCTCGGATAATCTTCGGGTTTTAGTTCTTACACCCTTTGAATATGATATGGATGATAACCCATCTCACGGAGTATTCTATGGGCCTTCGATTTCGGTATTCCGATACGGTGCTCAATTGCTCTAAGGCTTACATTTGGGTTTGCTTCAACTTCTTCGTCCACTGCATCTGGGTCTCTCATCCCTAACGGTCGTCCAGGAATAGTCCCCGGTACTTGCCCTTCCCTATAAGCATCGCGAACTCTTAGTATCATACGATGATCAGGCGATCTCTCTGGTATTGGATCACCTCTGCGTTCTACTTGCCTCCGGTATAATCTAGCTGCTTCCAAAGCATTCCCTCTCGCACATCCGTAAAAGTAATGCATTTGTTCAAAGTCTTCGCTTGTAAAAGGGGCCGCGCGTCTAGCCATATTCACAAAATACAGTACAGAAAAAAATCGACTTTACCACTTACAAAACGTTTGTAAAATTTGTATATTTTTCAATATTTTTGTAATTTTCTTTACTAAGTACTGCATGTGAAAGAATGTGAAAATAGTAACGGGCCAGTGGTTTATTATTTGTTGGTATCTGGTTTAGAATACTTAGAATACTAAATTTCTTAAGCAAAAACTTGTTTTGGCAATTGCATTTTCAGTTACTCAAATCAATACGGACAACTTCTTTTAAAACAAGATATTAATTTTAGGATTTTAGGCTTGACAATATTTGAACTTATTCTTAGGTATGATGCAATAAATTTAACTAGATAAAATAATCGTGGTAAAAGGCTGATAAACTGATAAAGTTTTTTTAATACTTGGGTTTAAAAAAAATGTTTTAATTTTTAAAACGACTTTGTTGAACTTTTTTTACTTTTGTTTTTTATGTCACAATTTATTTATTTTTGTAAGCAATATTTTAATTTCTGGTTCAAATTATCTTTGTTCCTGTCAGAGTCAACTTTTATCTGAATAATAATATAAAATTCAGGCATTCGCCTTACCTACTTACTATGAATATAGCAGAAATAAGCATAAAAGTCGAATAATACTAAAAAATCACAAAAAATGTAATAACTCCTAAACTAAAAAAAATCGAATCATATACGTGGGGGTGATTCGGATTCCCCTAGGGTTGCTCCATCTCTGGCCGCTCGCTTGACACTCTTTTTTGGGACACCCTGTATAACAGAATTCATCAGTTGTACGCTGATACGACTGTCAGAAAAGTCAAAATAAAAAACTGTATTCAACGTACGAAATTTAATAACTTCCAAGCGCGTTTAAGAGAAGACGAAAGTGAATGTAATGACAGTGTATGTAATAAAAAGAATATAATATATAAAGAATAACAAATAAATATATAATAATATAAAGAATTACAAAAAAGGATATTTTTTGTCATAATACATACACTTTCATTAAAACGACTTTATCATCTTACGGTATTGCCTCGATAAAACAACATATAGTAGCGC
The DNA here is from genome assembly GCF_022605725.1 of Anthonomus grandis grandis. Lineage (NCBI taxonomy): Eukaryota > Metazoa > Arthropoda > Insecta > Coleoptera > Curculionidae > Anthonomus > Anthonomus grandis. Next base: position 5,450,402 of record NC_065567.1, on the reverse strand, counting down.
CCAGACTTATAAGGAATTTTTTTTAAAACCTCGTTAAGTGCAAAAAATTTAAATATAATCACTTGTATTTAGTACACGATGGATTATTATCAGTAAAATAATAATATTTTATTAAAGGTTGCAACACTAAAAATATATATGAGATAGATTTTTAGTTATAATATATATTTTATATTTTACTATAAACAAAAGCCAGTAATTTGATATCTGTCGATAACCTTTTAGAAGCGCTACTAGAAAGTGAACATTTTTTTTCCAAATCCATTATACACATAAATTTAAAAGTTTATATCGGCAAAAATAAATTATAACTATTAATTAAAAATTATTGATTGTTTTTTATATTACTTATTAATTTATTATTTATTAACTTACAGTTTATTATTAATCATATTAAATGCTTGTAAAGAAACTTTTTAATACCCTGTATTTTCACCTCTAGCTTTTATGCAAGCTTCGAGACGCCTGCCCATACTGTCTATGAAATTGGACATACATTGTTAAGGAATATTGTGCTAACCTTCCCGCATAAACAAGTTTTTGTATAGGTAGGCCACAGATGTAAATAGCTGAGCTATTTACATCTGTGGGTAGGCTTCTGCGTGCTGCCACTGCCTTAAAAAACAGGTGTCAGGTATTTTCTATGGGATTCATGTCTGGCAATAGTACAGGTCAGTCCAAACAATTGCGTTTGCACTTTAGAAAGAAAGAAAGAAAGAAAGAAAATGTGCTCTATTACGTAAGACAAAACAAAATCTTGTGTACAAGCATCCTAAAAACTAAAAAATTCCAAATTCACTTTAAATTTCAAATTTCAAACAAACATAACATATAAAACATTTTACCATAAAACTTACATACATTACCAAAATTAATTATAACAAAACAGATTGAAAAAAAAAGCATCTTTTTGATAAATTTGATTAAAAAATAAGTAAAGCTGTCAATAAAACAGAATTTAGAGGAAGTAAATTAAATTATTTAATATGAAACAAAACTAAAACACTAAAATGAGGTCAGAGCACAGGTCAAAAGGTATCATTAAAAAAATCGCCAAGGCTGCTATATGCTGCAATATGCCCTGGATAATAAAAGTGATTTTAATTTCTTTTTCAATTTCTTAACTTCTAAAATTTGTCTGATACATAGAGGAACATGGTTGTAAATTTTTTTGCTAAGGTATATAAGTGAGTTCTTGGTGAGGGAGGATGTAGGGATCGGTAAGGAAAAATCGTTAACCTGGCGAGTCATATGACCAGTGTTAGAGGAAGTTTTAGGACATTTATGAATAAGAGTAGCTGTTTCTAAGATAAAAAGAGAAAAAAGAGTTAGGATTTTTTGAGATTTGAGAGTATTTACGATGAAGACTAGCCTTGGTGGCCCGGAGTTGGTTATGGCAGGGAAAACATTGCCAATGAAATCATCTTTACATCTTCTAAGAGTCGAAGTCACCAACAGTGTGTCCTGGCATGACCACGTTGCCGAGATCGCCAGGGCAGCTTCCAAAAAACTCGGAGTGTTTTTCAAAACGAAAAAACTGTATACACCAGAACAGCTGCTGACTCTTTATAAGTCTCAAATACGCCCTTCCCTCGAGTATTGCTCGCATGTCTGGAGCTCTGCACCCAAGCATAGTTTAAAGCTGCTAGATTCTATACAGAAGAGAGCTATTCGTCTTATCGACAAACCAGAACTGACAAAGAGTCTGGATAGTCTGGAGCACAGGAGAAAGGTGGCTGATCTCTGTTTATTCTACCGTTATTATCACGGTAAGTGCTCCTCTGAGCTGGCAGGCCTGATTCCACCCAGGGCTGTTCCGGCAAGAAGGACGCGTCTAGCAGTTGCGGCTCATCAACATCGAGTCCACCTGCCTACCTCAAGGACGTCGCTGTATCGGGACTCATTCATCTGGAGAACATCTTCTTTGTGGAACGGGCTTCCACCTCACATATTTCCCGACGCATACAACCTGCAGCGATTTAAGATAAATGCCCACAAATATCTTCGCGCAAGCACCACTCCAAGAGTGACATAGGACTTTCCTCTTGTGCTTGTGTGTACCATAAAAAAAAAAAAAAAAAAAAAGATATAAAGAGAGGTTTACAAGAATCTCTTAACCCAGCGGAACTGCCTTTTTTTGAATTACAAAAATTATGTTTAATAGTCTCTTGTTGCTTAAAAGCCATAACGAAGATGGGACTCAATAAGAGAAAAGTACACTGAACGTGCAACTACCCCTCCCAGCTCATGCCCCACCATGCTTACTGCAAAGCATCCAGAGGATAATTTTAATGCAAAATTTAGGATATGGTCTGCGAAGCGAAGGCGACCATCAATGGTAATACCAAGGAACTTACAGCTTTCTTTGTTTTGCAAGGGGGAGTTTTCACTAAACATAAGGCTCTGAACGTCACACTTAAATCCCATAATAAAGGTTTTGCCCACATTAAATACAAGCCTGTTTACAGCACACCACTCCGATAAAATCTTAAGATCCTTAAAAACCTGGGCTCTAACATTATCAGAATCTCTATGATTCCATAAAATGGTGGTATCATCAGCAAACTGAACCACTTTGCCCTGCAGTTTTAATGAACCCAAATCATTTACATAGAGCAAAAATAATAAACGAAAGCCCACCGACAGCTCCTCGCCATAGTCTAACCGAAGGGTCTAGAATCTCCTTCATGTATCTGTCACCAGTAATTGTGCCTCGAATATTAATTAATTCTGTGCAGACATGATGGCAGCCCAGAATAATAAAAAACACCGAAGTTCAAAATTCTGCAGGTAAAACCATGTGCTGCTGTGCCCATTGTAGTCGACGAACTTTGTGCTCAGGTTGTAGTCGGGGTAGTGTTAATGGCCGACGACACCTCAAGCCTGTTGCCAGTATTCGCCTTCTTAATGTAGATACCGATATTTCTCAACCCGCAAAGCATCACGCATATCTCTTTGTTTTTTTATCTGCTCTTGCTCTTGATAATTATTTTAATGAAATAACTTAACATTCATAAGCAACTATTACTATCATGCTACTACTTTATCTTGTTTAGTTTTTATTGGAATTGTACACTGAAAACTATTGTAGACGCAAGATGGGCTTTTTCAATGCAATTTTCTGCAAATCAAAAAATGAAAAGGAAAACTTGAATAAAAATATACAGGAACCAGTTGTGACAAACATTAAAATAAACGAATTATTTTTTATCCGTTAAACACCAGCTTTTTACAATCAATGTGGATACTAAAATGATAAACTCAATAACAAAAATATTACAAAAATATATTATTTGCGGAGCTTCGCGATCTCAAATGAATTCAATAGAGTATTTTTTGAAGCGAGAGATAAAAGGAGAATACTTAGGCTTTCAAATATTAATATTACATGCCTACATTAGAATGCATCCTTAAATTTAGTTAGCGTTTACCATAAAAGAAGAGGCAAGCTCGTGAGGATGAAAAATAATTATATCTATCAGACAAAATAATATGCTGGTACCGGTAACGAAGGTAACATTGCAATTTCAAAATTTTGCCATATTATCAGAAATAACCGGTATTATAACATTTAATATTTCGCTTTTGTAATTCTTCAAGGTTTTTGTATCAACACTTACCAATTATAACGACGTATTTATTAACCCTCCGTTAGTAAGGTGGGGTATATCATACCCCAACCTACTTAATATCTGTATAATTTTGTCCGTTGCAAAATACGTAGCACCATCTCGTAAGTACCTTTAAATATAATGTCAAGTGATAGAAAGCACGTGTTTTGGAGCGCGTTAGTCGCGTGTGATTATTATTATTATATAATATGATAATAATTACGTATAATATTAATATGTTATAAACAAATAATAATAATAATTATTACTCTATTGATATTTTTTGTTTACCTTGAATTAAATTTTTAGATATTATGTAAAAAGAGCAACAAAAATTGTTAAGGCTTTGGGAAATTTCGGATAATTCATCAAAGGTACCCGAAATACTTGATGAGGAGCCCAATTGAATCCGGCTCTGAGGGCGAGGTTAGCCACGTTAGCCAGCGTTCTGAGAAGTCTGATTCTGAGCAAGAAATATTAGAAGATGGCATTTTCGAGGAGTTTTCGCCTGAAGTAAAGTCAAGGTATTTATGGGGAGTTGACAAAAAAACTAAATGGGTAGCTAATCCAGGAAATAAGGCTGTGCGTACACGTCAAGAAAATATTATTATCCATCTTCCGGGAACAAAAGGTGTTGCTAAAGAGGCCAAAACGCCTTTTTGATTATTGGAATATTTTTATAGACGAACTTATTATTGACTCTATAGTTGAATGTACTAATCGGTTAATTCAAACGAAATCTGAAAACTGTAATGACAAATCGATCGTACAACAAACAACAGCTTTAGAAATGATAGCCCTTATTGGACTACTGTGTGGTCGTTTTAGGGCTAGTAGGTTAAATTTAGATGAGCTTTGGGCTAGCGATGGATCTGGTATAGACATGTTTAGAGCAACGATGCCCCTAAAGCGTTTTAGGTTCCTAGTAAGCTGCCTGAGGTTCGACAATAAAGATTCTCGGGAGGAAAGACTTAAAATTGATAATAACAAACCGGCTGACATAGTTCTGCGATTGGTAGAACCAATTAGGGGAACAATGGGAAACATAACGTTAGATAATTGGTTTACAAGTTATGACTTGGTAATAAAGTTAAAGAATATAAACTTATTTCAGTAGGGACGCTAAGAAAAAATAAAAGAGAAATTCCTGGCGAATTATTCACAACAAAGCGAGAAGAAAGAAGTTCCAAATTTGCATTTCAATCAGACGTAACATTGGTCTCTTATATTCCAAAAAAAAATAGAAATGTTCTCCTTTTATCAACTCACCATCATGAGAACACAATTGCTCCCGATTCTAGGGACCAAAATAAACCAGAAATAATAATGTTTTACAACATGACAAAAGGAGGAGTAGATACAGTAGATCAATTGTCTGCCACTTATAGTGTATCAAGGAATAGCCGCAGATGGCCACTAACTCTATTCTTTTCCTTACTAAACTTAGCTGCTACAAATGCTTTTGTAATTTTTAATTGCAATACGAATGAAAATCTAAAACGGCGCTTTTTTCTAAAAGATTTATCTTTGAGTTTAGTAAAACCGTTCCAAATGAGTAGACTGCAAAATCCGCGAATAAGTCTAGCAGTGCGACGTAAGATTTCCGATATACAGGGGGAAATTGTCCCAACAACAGTTAGAGAAGACACAAAAAGGCAAAGATTTTCCAGAAGGTGTTATATATGTCCAAGAAATAAAGATCGCAAATCTTTTTACACTTGTAGGGCCTGTAATAAATTTGTTTGCCTGAATCATGGAGCGCAAACATGCGACAACTGTAGCTCTATATATAGTACATAAAACATAAAGCAATGTATTAGTTTATATATTTTTTTAGTTATTTGTAGTTTATACTTAATCAAAAATTAATTTTTAAGTGAATATTTTCAAAATAATAATATATTTCTAATACCTGGTTGCGTCTTGTTCGAAATTTTTGTAAAAATGTAGGTCTTTTGAAAATAAACTTTAAATTTTTTTTTGGCTGGTTATTTGTCATGTGTTTTATTTTTATTTACTTTCAGACCAATACAAAAACATTATTTATTGATAATATTTCAAAAATGTTTGGTTTATATTTGAAACATGTTTGTTTTTTTATTGGGGTATGCTATACCAATCTTGTGACAATTACAACCTTACCAACGGAGGGTTAAGGTTATATGGTGTATTATTAAAAATATCAGTTGTTATTATATCTTAAATTATTTACGTTATAGGTTATTCTATATACCAAAAGTTAAGTTTGTAGTTATTAATTAGTTCTTAATTCTTTCATTTAGGTCATAAGCAAGTAAATAAATATTATAGGCAAATAAATTTCTTAAGAGTTAGAAAAGTGAAATAAATTATAATATATTAGTCGTAGCGTAAATCGAGTCCATCGGAATGGAGTGTAAATTTTTTTTTGGGTCAAGATATAGATGATTTTTATAAATATAATAAATATTATATTAATATATATATATATGGACAGAATAAATCGAATAGTTGAGAGAATAACAAGTACATATAATTTCACCCGTAACAAAATTCAAAATCTATTGTTTGGAAATAGCTGAACTTTTTGTATATCTTTATTAATTATATCGAATGTCAGTAACGACAAAATAATCATTGATTGTTCCGAAGTTTGCAAAATTTGTCCAGTACCTAAAATCAAAAAAGACCCAAGGTACACTGAATTTACAAAAAATGAAATAAATGAAAACATGTTTAGTTGCGTAGATGTTTCGCAATTTATTAATATCCTCTTATCCTGTAATAACCAATTTAAGAAAAATTAAGTCGCACAAGAGAAATCAGCTTGTTCCTCAAGCTATGTCTCTAATTTAATTATTTATATCAAATCCTTCTTGTAGCAATAGCAGTGACTCTGAAGATTTTTGCGTTATTTTTTTTATACTTTTGTTAGGCTTATAGGTTATAATGTATACGTATAAGTAATATATACGTATTTTTCAGCACTAAACACAATTTTTGATCTGTATCCCTTTAAAATTAACTTACATAAGTACAAACAAACTTACACAGTAGCTTTGTAAAGTAAACAAAAAAAAAATTATCCCGTTTAAAGAATAATATTTCTAATTGACCCTGTAATATGTAACTTAGACCCACCAGACCACATATCGATTTTAGGTGTCTTGATTTATTATCATTTCTGTTAACGATACCTGGTCTGGAGACCAGAACAATGAACATAATGATGAAGTCCATGCTAAATTTAGAACAGAGTTTAGAAAGTCAATGGCGGAGTATGAAGGCACAAACCCCTCAACAAGACTAGCTCTTCCTAGAGTTAACCTGTAACTTGGCTATTTTTCTTAATGCTGCCAACTTAATTATACCTGATTATATTTTTATAATATAATTTTTATAAGTCGGACACTTGAAGAGCTTCATCCAATAATCTACTGTGCGGCTATTGCTGTTATTAAAACCTTTAATTATTTAAAAATAATAAATAACCAGCATTGATATACAGATCGTGTTATCGTGAGCTACGTATTACCCAAAATAATGGCAACACCGCTTGGTTGCGGCTTGCAGGCGGCGGAATTTTTCGTTTTGAATTTTTCGTTTTTATTTTTTGAACCGGGAGTCAGCAGACCTCACTGTGCTGTGTTACTGCACGTTGCATTAATAATTTTTGAGCGTTTTTTTCGTGTTTTTTTCACTATAAACAGCTATACCCCTTCCGAAAGAGTTCAACTAATTAAATGGTTTTATGGAACATTGTACTGCAATTCTCGACATTGTACTGCAATTCGGCAGTACAATGTCGAGATTTGTTTTCAGTGACATTTGAGAATAGACCGATTCTTTGTGCAAAAATGGTTTAAAATGTGGTTACAAATTTTGAGACATCTTTTTGTCTTCAAGATTGTAAAAAATGCCACACAAAACGTCAACCTGTTGAAGTGGTCCAGGATATAAAACGGCGGGAAGAAATGGTTTGCAGTACCCTAGAACTTGATTCGACACGGTTCACTAGAAGTGTTGGAGAGGAACTGGGAATGAGCAAAAAAACTGTTGCTCGTATCTGGAAAAAATATGGGTACAAATGTTTCAAGTATTCAAAAACTCAGGAAATATTTCCTGAAGACCAGTGGCGAAGAATGGAATTTTGTGAAACCATGATGGAAAAGGCAAATGAAAACGAATATTTTTTAAGCAATATTATGTTTTCTGATGAATCTTCTTTTCCATTACATGGTAAACACAATCCTTCCATTGTTCGTTATTGGTCTCAGGAAAACGAGCACAGAAGTTTTCAGTTTCGTACCCAGTATCCTCAGAAATTGAATGTTTGGGCAGGTATTTTGGGCGACAATGTTATAGGGCCATTTTTTATTGATGGCACTTTAAACGCCCAAAAGTACCTTGAGTAGCTGCAAAACCAAGTTCTTCCTGCCATTCAAATCCTACCTGATGTAGACCTGGGATCGGTTTATTTTCAGCAAGATCGCTGTCCTGCTCATAACGCGGCTAGGGTATTTGAATTTTTAACGAATACTTTTCCTAACCGCCTTATTAGTGGGACTGGCGATATTAAATGGCCTCTGAGATCTCCAGATTTGTCTCCAAATGACTTTTATCTGTGGAGTTTCCTTAAGCAGACCATTTACAAGCATGAATTTAGTAGGCCAAGAAATTTAGAGGAGTTGCAAAATAAAATTATCGAAGGTGCCAATTCCATTTTACCTGAAACTCTTTTGGAGGTGCGAAATAGCTTTTACGATAGGTTAAGTTTTTGTTTAGCGAAAGAAGGCGGTTTATTTAAGCCTTTTATTTAAAAAATGATATGTTGTTAAGTTTGTTTATTCGAGTTTTATTTCTGATTTTTGATTATATTTTTATCAGAGTTGATATTTTATTTTTTATTAGAATAACGCTTTAATTTTCATTATGCAAAACACAGCATATTAAACATTTTAAGATTACAATTCTATGCGGGTTTTACACATTGTCATGGCTGTAAAACCCGCATTAGAACAAATATTTTAAAAATGCCTGGATTTTCGCGTAATATTTTGGGCCATTTTGTAGCCAAACGACGCAGCTCCCACGAAGCTCAGATGTTTACTAATCCCGTCCTCGGGCCGGCCGGGGCGGTGCTCTGTCGCAGGCACTCGTACAGGCGCAACGTTGCAAAATTTCGCCTCTATGCGGTTTCCTAACACGATCTGTATATAAATAAATAAGTAAAATTAGAGGACGTTGGACGCCGGCTAAACAAACACATCGGAGGTATCAGAGCCAGAAAAGTATAGGAAAGACTAGAAGAAATAATGAGTCAGACTCAACAACATACACAGCAAGACCCAGAAAACTTTACAGAACTGCAAACTTTGCAGAACTGTAGAACTGTAGAACTGAACAAACAGAACTGCTTGTTACTTTCAGAACAATGTCTAGAAACCTTAAAACAGAGGTTATCTATTTTATCAGGTCGCTTAAAAAGGTATAAATAATCCAGTAAAAAAAGAAACAAGATAATTTACTTTTTGAAAGCTCAGAGAAGCAATTTTATCGAAAGCTCAACGACACGGCTCCAACAGTCACCTATATTAGCATTTACCCCACTAAAGAAAACATCGAGGAATTCTGGGGCACTCAATTACAACACCTAGTGAATGCAACCTCGAAATTGAATTGCTGGATGAAGAACGAGCAAATTGTCAAACATATAATTAAATGGCATGTTTACCATTTTCAGTTGACGAAGTGGGTAACTTCATAAAAAGGCTACATAACTGGAAAGCTCCAGGCTCAGATCACGTCCAAAATTACTGGTTTAAGAAATGTGCCTAATAGTAACTGCATTAAAACTAATATGATTCTCATTCATTGGGGGGTTTATTTTAGAGAAATTACTTAACTCCACTTTGGTTCTGCCTTGCTATGAATTGATTCTATAGCCAACTCAATTAAACTAGGTACGGATTTGGCCTAAAAAAGGATAATAAAGAACTAACAAGAGTAAACCATCTACTTTATATGAATGACTTCAAAATTCTAGCACCAACAATAATTATAATAATAATAGAAACGACTTTAAGTAATTATTTAAAGAATAACAAAAACAGAATATTGATCAATTAATTAACATAAAAGAATATTTGTGCAGAATCTTTGATAGGTTCATAAGTCTAGCACATTTTGCTACTTTCGCTTAACCATATCAAATTCCACTCAATTTGATAAATTATAACTATTAATGCATTTCTGTAAAAGCTATCTGCATAAAAAAATCATGTCGCATAAATATTATTTTAATAAGATACCCACCATTTTGCTAACTCTTGCCTATATATTGCTGTTCTAAGGTAGGTAGGTTTCTCCAGAAGGTATATCACCACAAATCACCCAGCAAGCTCATATATAGCTTATTTTTCATTTGTTTGCATGTCGGTAAAAAATTGAAATTTTTTGAAATTAAAAGTTTTAAAATTATTCGGTATTAAATTAAATATGCTAATAGCATTATATATAAATAATCTTTTAAACATAGCAGTTTTATTTTGTGGTATAGTAATAGTGATGCCAGTATCTTATATTTCTATTGTGTATTGCCGTCCTACGTAAAAATTCGGATTTTATATTTTTTGAGGATTTAGGGTCATTAAGCAACTTATGAATAAATTTAGATAGACGATGCCTTTTGACGATTTTCCATATTTAACCAATTACTTTCAGATGTTAAGTGTGAAACATGGTCATATGTCCTGATGTTTTGCAGTAGGCACTAAACAGAAACTTGAGTTATTAATATTTAAATTTAAAAAGTTTTGACAAACTCTCTTTTTGCTTTATTCCCAAAACATAATATTTTGTTTTTTCACTATTTGATTAAAGATTAGGCTGAAAAGAGACTACACTGATTTTGTTAAGATCCGTGTTTATCTTTTATACCACCTTCTGTATATTTTCTTAAATAAAAAAGAAGTAGATTTGCGTATTATCAGCCTATGCCCACGTTCTACAAAAAGACGGAGCTGTGATTATGTTTATGGTTTAAATAATAAGCAAAAGAGGGTACAGAATAGCTCCTTGGGAAAGTCCCGACTTAATTGATATGCTGCTGGATAAGAAGTCATTCAGATTGACTTTCTGAGATCTATCTCTAGGAAAAGATGCAACAGTTTAATCGCTTTAGTGTCAAAGCCATAGTATTTGAGTTTGGCCAGTAAAAGCTTATGATCACATGTCTTAGAAAGAACAAAACTATTATCGAATGCTTTTAAAATATGGTCACAAACGGATGCCAAGATTTTTAATCAATAAAACCAATCAATCATTCAAGACCTTCATCGAACACTGAGCTGTCACTTCATCGAGCACGGGCGGTGCTAAAATAATTTCTGATTCTGCATTAAAAATCAGGAATAATTTTATTATTTATAAAATAAAAAAGAATTTAATTATAAAGACCTCTATAACTTTTGACAGTGTTGGCAATACACTGATTAATCTTAGATCCGAAAAGTCCGTTGGGTTATAATTTATAATATGCATAATAAGACTATCTATAAAAGGGCTACATATTTGCAACATTTTTAAATTTATCGAATCAAGGCCAATTGCATTAGATTTAATTGTGTGTAAGATAGTATGAATTTCCTGTACTAAAATTATTATTATTATAAAATCCTGTTTTTTCTGTACATGGATTGGAAATAGATTTCAAAAAAGAGGTAAAATAATACTTGATATTCTCAGGTTTTGATAAATTTTGCGGGAGACAATTATTTTTTGAAAAATAACTTTAGGGTACCTATGCTATTTAAGTGATCCTCGATCATCTGAATTCATGAAATACCAAGAATATTTTAAAAGAAAATTGTAGTGTAGTGGTAATAGAGTACTTTTCATTAGTTCTATCAGTATATATAGAATACAACAATATCATTAAGTTGCTAATTTTTTGAACTCAGCGACTATGTATAATTTAGTTAATTTTATTAAAATCCACAATGCTAAAAATTTAGTTACAGTATAGTAATTAAATTATAATAACGAAACTTCTCTCTATATAAATGTATATATACATTAAATTATTTACAAAAATTATTGTGTTTATAAAACGCTTTTATACATAAATTATACAATCAGTGCTAGGTGCGTGCAGAGTCTAATCGATTATTGGTCAGAAGTCATAAGTAAAGTTATAAATCCATCAATGGAGAGTGATAGAATGCTAAAAAAAAACAACATTTCCAAAAGGAACAAATGTTCGGTGACGCGGCGTTATCTGTACTTTTTTGCGTTCGCTTATAAAGAGTTTGTTCTATTGATCTAGTGCAGTCATAAAAATTTAATTTATAAGGACTTAAATGTTATTTTGCAGTATATACCCAGTGTATTATAATTAATAAATTAACTTTTGAAAAGTGCTTTCTTGTTGGTTAAATGTAAATATTTCTGAAAGAGTTGAGTTTTGAGATAAGGTGTGTTATACGAAACTTGCTTGAAATTTTGCCTATATTTCATAAATGCAATAAAAAATATAGCATTCCATTTAAAAAAATAACCAATAACGTCATATCTTTTTTTTGTTCCACTCTGTATACAAAAATTTATGTGAAATAATGAATGCGCAATTTAAAATAAAAATGGACGGATCCGAGCGTTTTCTTAAAAAATCATGTCTCTAATGTTTGTCGAATTTATGCGGAACTTTAGGCGGTCACTGTATATATATATTTATATAAGATTATAAACTCAAGAATATAAATATGGTTTATTAATCTCATTTATAAGAACAAAAATCTACCTGTGACAAAATATGTGAATTTTGAAAAATTACATTCAACAGAACTAGAATTGCTAAAATAATCAAACAAAACTTTAGCGAGTGTGAGTTAGGCACTTCGTATTTATTTTAAAAGCTTTCAATAAACCTGTTTTTAAAAGGCACAAAATACAATCAATTAGCAACCTTAGCAATTATTCACATATCCATCTACATTTTACAATTGATATTATCATATTAAAGCTGGTATTTTCAACTATAAATATAATTCCGAAATCTAGGGAAATCATTAATTTTTCGATAACCACTTTAAGCTGGACCTCTTTTCTTAGGTAGAAGTAGGGTCGGTTCTAAACTGCTGATATTCTTCTATGAATTGGCTTTGAAGAGGCAACCGATAGGCTGTACACAGCTATTGATCGGTTTCCTACTCTAAGGAAAGAGTTGGCTCGGATAGGCGGGTTATGGGAATCCCGGAGCATGGATATTCAAGAGGTGGTGTCGAAGCTCATTTCTTTAATTTAGGTATTTTTTATTCTTGGCAATGCCTCGACTCCTGGATTCCCAAGTATCTAAAGTTACACCCTATTCTACCTCCGGGCTATTGTGGTAGCGGCATTAATACTCTTAGATAAGGACTGGTAGCCTAATAAATGTTTCAACTAAGTTTTTCTCGACCTATCTGTGCCATTCTCGAATATGCATAAGCAAATAGCCAGAAAAGCCTACCGATTCTTTATGTAACGCAATCGCGGAATAGGAACCCCTGGAACCAACGGTCTTCAGCGACAGACCGATAGGGGTATTTCCGAAAAGAGTTAAAAGATACGGTATTATAAAAACGAATATTATTACTATCTTTTAAGTAATCTAAAAAGCATGGCATGGCCCCCCACTTGCTCATTGCAGGCAGACTTTTTTCTTGCCAAAACCTCTCCAGTTATATTAGAGGCTCAGGTTATGGCCTCATGGCCTCAATTGTAATAGACAGTGCAAAGAATGGCGTAGTTACAAGAAAATCTTGGTAAACTCTTAACCAGCTCCTATTATTACCAATCCTCCTTCCTTTAATGTAGCTTTAAAAAAGCTTACATCTATGATACCTTGTAAGCTATAAAGGGGCTCAATATTATCATTTTCAACAAGGAACGTTTTTCCCTGATCAGGTGATTATCAGAAATCGTAATCCCATGAGGATAAATGCCTTTAGGATGAATGATCCATTCTTTAAAAACCAACTTTACAGGGCTAACAAATTCTTCCTAGAAAATAATAGAATTCAGCGAGAAACGCTGTCTAACTTACAAATCTACCAGGAGTCCAAAGGGGAGGAATCCTAGTTGGGGCACACCGTGCTCGCAATACAGTTGTAGTCTCCACCGACATCTCTAATGCATTTAACAATCTGTCATAATTTGACAAGTTTGGGGCGATAAACACCTTTCCTGGCAAAATCCTAGCAGGAGTTTTTTCACCATTTGTGTTCAACATCTCAACATCTAGCTTACCCACAACGGCATCTACCAAGATCTATTAGTTGACCAACGATTAAAGTGAAAAGATGTTGCAGGGCGGAGTCAAGTCAAATATCTGGGCGTTTTCCTCATTCAACACCTCCAACATGACAAACAGCGAAAGCTGTTCTAAGTTTGTAAGTTTCCCAACACTACGCGCTTCGATAGCCATTGTCGGTTTATTAGAAACACAACTCTGTGCAGACACTTGGACACAGAATTCGTGCAAAACCACATAACAGAACTAAACAGACAATATATCCTAAAGGCAATATTGAAAGAATATTCATCTAAAAATAAGATATTGTATAATAAAATTTTTATTTTTATTTGCTTTTTCCATCATAGTTTCACAAAAATCTATCCTTCGCCACTGATTCAGGAAATATATTCTGAATTACGTAACATTTGTATCCCTGTTTTTTCTAAGTGATGGTAACAGTTTTATATTCCATATCCTGTCCATATTAATCCCGCCCTATTTCATTACCGTCCCACCATCATAACTAACGATTCCCTCTATTATATCTATCTTCCGAAAAAAGACAGTACCTGGCTTTATAGCTAAACATAATCTGTGCCCAATATTTATTTTCTTAACCAACGTACTTATGAGCGAATTGTAATCTTCGTCTCTTATTCTTTTTGGTGAGTACTAGTATCTGCTGTAGCAAACCTTATATTAGTCTCCACTAGCCTTCTCCTAATCGTGTTTTTATTCTTAATTATCTATATTTCTCTTTTTTTATTCTAAATTAGTAACGCTCCAGGAACTCAATTTGTAAAGACAGCCAAAGTTGTAATTCTTCCACAACCCTGGCCTAGTCTTTTAATGTTGTTACCAGTTGGTGCAAACCGACTCATATTCTGGCGTTGGTTGACTGGTTGACATTAAATCATTCACCGTGCTGAATTTGGGTAAATGAAGAGTAGCAACTCTGATACAGTAAGCGTCTGAGAAATTGCGATTTTCTCGTTGCGGCAGATTCATTTTGCAAGAACTCAATATGTAAAGTCAAAATCACGTCGAATATCGTCATTCTTTTAAAGTAAAACGCATGAAATCTTGAACATACAAAAATATGTTCGTTTTTTTGGCTGTAAAGAGGTACCCGTTTGCCGTTGTCAAAATCAAAAAAGTTTATTACCAAAAAAATAGTTATAAATGTAATTATATGAGAAAAAAAAATTATAATTTTTTGGTAAAAGAAACTGCTTTGCGATTACATAAAACCGATAGAAAAAAACGCCTAATTAACCTAAAAAAGAATAAAACTAAAACTAAAAAGGGCAGAAACAAAAATGCAAGGCTGGCATTTGACGGAAGGCAACAAGAAGAGACAAAAGAGAACTACAATAGAAAGATTGAACAGGCCAGCTTATCTTTGGTCTCAGTTGATTTTGCAGTTATATTAAACATACTACTAGGCATCTTGTTGGGAGTCGAGAAGGATTTGCTTAACCTTGCTGTAAAATTTATGTGAAGTGACATAAAGTGACAAATCTTTAATATTATTTGACAAGTTATTCCACATTCTAACTCCGACAACAAAAATTACTTGTGGAAGTTATTTTTCAGGGGGGTTGACCCGATTTTATTATTCTATATATAAAGGCATATAAGTGTAATTTTCTTCTCCTTTCCATATTTAAAATAGAATTTATGTTTAAATAAGGTGTGATTTGCTCTCGATAGGCAGTGCCATAAGAAAATCTTACACAGCTATTTTGCAATTTTTGTCTAGACCTAAAAAGCCCAGATGTTTTAAAAATTAGACTATACGATATCACCGTAGTTGAGTAAAGATAGAATGAGGCTATTGCAGAAATAATAGTTAGTTTTACTCTTTAAGACATTTTTGAATCTGTACAGATTTTTGAGACACATATGACCTATATTTAATTTATTCTTAATGTGTGTCTCAAAACAAAGGTTAGAATCTAAAGTCAATCCTAATATTTTCACTTCATTTACAACTGGAAATTTTTTTTCATTAATCTCAATATTTATATGTCTATACAAGTGTCTCAGAATTCCTGAATTTTAGCCCTATAAAAAAAAGTAATAAAAGAGGTCCCGATATGAAGCCTTGAAAAACACCAATTTTCAAGTCAAGATATTTTGACTACTCCAAACTTGCATTGTTGATTTTTAGCAACACTGAATGTGATCTGTTTTTAAGATAGGAATCAAAAAAAGAAACTGTGTATTCGGAATAACCTAAATATCCTAACTTTGCAAGGAGCATTAAGTGATTTATTGTATCGAATGCTTTACTAAAAACAAGCACCGCCATGCAAGTACTTTGTTTATATTCTTCGTTAAGTCTTATATTATCTAACATTTTCACCAGACTAGTAGTTGTACTATAATTCCTTCTAAATCCTGATTGCGTATCTGGAAGTATACCAAATGAATTAACAAATTTATAAAGTTGTTGTTGAATATGCTTTTCTTGAATTTAAAAAAACTATAATTATATTATTATTACTATTATTATTAGTTTTCATAAATGTGCATCAAAGTTACTTGGAAGGCATCATTCCTGGTCAACCACGGAGAGTAGGAAGACCTAGAAATGATAACGATGAAGATGATATTGCGGAATTTGCAACAGAGAATCCAACAACAAGTGTTCGTCGCATAGCAAGACGTTCGGGACTTCCCAAATCCACAGTTCATCGAGTCTTACAAAGAAATCTGTTATATCCTTATCATGTGCAACGTGTTCAAGCACTTCTGACCACTGATTATGAAAAAAGGATTTAGTTTTGTCGGGAAATGCTGCAGCGTAATAGAGAAGACTCTAATTTTTTTTTAAACATTTTGTGGAGTGACGAAAGCAGTTTTAAAAAAACAGGGATATTTAATATACACAATTTGCATTATTGGGACTATGTTAATCCGAATATAGTGAGAAATGATCGTTTTCAGCATCAGTTTTCAGTCAATCTATTGGCAGGGATCATTGAAGACAAATTAATTGGACCATTCGAGCTACCAGGAAGACTTAACGGCGAAAACTATTTACGTTTTAAAGTTGAGTTTGTTCGACAGTCTTGATTTAAAAGTTCTAAACAACAAGAACAACTCCCTAAATCTGATAGGTTCCAGAAACCCTATTAAATTTAAATGATGGAAAAAAAAAGAACCTATCAGGCCGGCTTCGTGGGTTCTCTGTATGGTCAGTTGTCTCAGTCAAACTCCCTCACTCAGTAGTAAAACACCTTAATTTAATTTAAATAGGTGTTTATACCCAAATGTTTATACCCAAAGGTACCTTAATTCGTCAGTGATCACTTCGGAAGCATTACATAATAAGGCGTAACATTGAAGTGTTTTAATTTACATAATTATAAGATAAAAATATAGTTTTAAAGATAAAAATGGGAAGATGATAATAAATAATAATAATAAATTCATGTTAAATCATACAGAGAAATCAAAAGAATATGGTTAAAATCAAAAATAAAAAGACTAGCAAGCTTACGGGTCAAGTTCCATGGTGTTGTTCTTTCGGGGGCGAGAGCCCGCCATGGGCTATTTTGCATCACATAGGGCCTAAGGCATGATGTGGGTTGACGGGGCTAAGGGCGGCGAAATTTGCTGTTAGGCTTCAGGGCGAAATCCTCCACTGCTGGGTCATGACTGGCAGTTTACGTACTCATTTTCAAGGAGCCCTAAGAAAGATTTCTCAATGGAAACACGGAACACCAAATAAAATGTCACCAACGGTGAAAACTACTTACGAAGTTTCGAGAGGCATTAAACCACTAAAAATCATCACCTTCAAAAAATATTTGCTTGAAAATGCAGAAACACTAATGAAGTTTAGTTTCTAGTATTAATTTAGATAAAAATGTCCTGGCGGAGAGAGATGATACTAGATTTATTTCACTACACCATTAATCCGCTTTAGTAAACCGGTTGACCAATTCAATTGCCGTGAAATCTTCTCCATGCACAGCATATTGTAAACAATAACAAAGAATTAAAAGGGTGATAATATTGATAGTGGTTCAATGAAAAATATTGGCGAATTCCATTAAGAGTCGAAGGCAATTGTAATTATTATGGTGGGTCTCAGTCAGCAGTCTCGTACTTTTAAAGTTTCGAAAGAAAAATTTTGAACAAAGTCATTTTTAAATATTTTAACCAAATGAATAAAAGTTAGGATTCTCCAGATCCCGTCTAAAGCGTAATTAATCCTGTAACAATTTCTTGCAACATAACTTGAACGATTTACTTGAAGACGTATCTGTAGCAACACGGCGAGACATGTGGCTGCAACACGACGGAGCTTCTGCTCACTCTGCCCGAATCGTAAAGCAACATCTTGATACTACTTTTAATAATCGATGGATTGGAAGGGGAGGAACCATCCAATGGCCGCCGCGTTCGCCTGACCTGAACCCATTAGACTTTTTTTATGGGGATATTTCAAAGAACTTGAAAGCCAGACTGAAGTAGAACTGCGAAGAAAAATAAGACAAGCGGCCAACGTTATTACCAACAATGACAGAGCCTTATGGCGCATAAAAAGTAATTTCATCCGCCGTTGCCGAATGTGTATTAGGGCAGGTGGTTCGCATTTTGAATATTTATTGTGATGTTTAATAGCAATAAATTCTTTTTTTTCATTATTTAGAATTAGATTATTTAGTATTACATATTTTGATTTTTGTCCATAAACGATTAGCTTAATACAAATGTCAATCAAAAAAGACTCCTCAATTTTCGCTGAGGTTTTTCCTTGTACATGATTCTTAAATCTTTGTTTTTCTTCATCAGTCATATCATGTTTTTGTTTTATTCGGTACTCCTCGCACACATCACAACGATCCTTTTTTGGCTTTAAAAAATCATCTTATCTGAAAGTATTTCACCATATGAGAATCTTCATTAAATAAGTAACTTTTCCTGATAATTTTTAACTTTTTGTAGTAAATTTGTTTCTGCCAGGTTCACTTAAAAGGCAAATAATTTTTAAATAAAAATTACATATTGAGAACATATTGAGAAATTATTTTTTTCTTACTAGTGAAAGAAACAATTATGCATCCAAATCATATTTATGAAAGGGTGCACTCCTTAGGGTCACATTCGCACTAAATACTAAGTAAATAAATTATGATATTTTTGTAATAAATTTTGTGCATGATGCATGAAGCGATTTTTGCAAAAATGAGAAAAATGGAAATAACTTTTAAACCATCAACAATCGGATAATAGTATATAGGGTTTGTTGATTGCAAATGATCTCCTCTATCACCTCCTCTCGTTTGGACGTCTACTTTTGGGACACCCTGTATAATAAAAATCGTCTTTTATTCAAAAAAAAAAAAACCAACAGATTGACAAATATTACAAATGAAAAAAAGGCGAAGTCTAGCCTAAGGCTACTCAAACTTAACCCTAATAAATAATAAATAAATTTCGGTAATCATTTATAAGAAAAATAATTAAAAGATGAAATATTAAAAAGAAATAATTGTTCCCGCTAAAAAAATACTCATACCCATACTTTATACCTAACACGGGAAGATATAAAACTCACAATCTGCACCAAAACAATAAATACCCTTGTGTGCAATCGTCTACAAGCATCATGTTACCTCTGGAGCACAAGATACTAGTGACTACTAAATTAGTTAAAGTATGAAGTAGTAAATCATTGCTTAGCAAGGAATTACATGTTTTAATCGCATTATAAGTAAAAGACACTTCTTGTATGTTCTTGTATTATGTCGAGGAATAATATACAGGGTGTTTTTTAACCTATACGCATAAACTTGGGAAATTATTGCTGACGGCAAATAATGACTAATAGTGAAAAAAAAATTTAGTAAAATAGTTTTAGTTACGAAGATAAACGACTTATTAATTAAAATTAAAAAGAAAAACGTAAATTCTCCAAAATAAATGTTTATTTAACTATTATAGTAACTGTTCGAAGTTATTTCCATGACTTTCAATACATAATTGAGCACGCCTAATCCAAGAGTTGCAGACAGCAGCTAATCCAGGTTGTAGTCGAATTTCCTCGGCGGCAGCAAATCTCCGATTTCTTAATTCTTGTTCATTGTCAACTTCGGTGACATACACAAGAGATTTTAGGTGGCCCCAAAAATAAAACTCAAGCGGATTAATGTCGGGTGATCGAGGAGGCCATCCAATTGGACCACCTCGATGGATCGGCCATCGTTCGGGGCACATTCGATCCAAATGCCGTCGCACTGGTCGCGCAAAATGTGGTGGAGCACCATCGTGAAGAAACCACAAATTCTGCCTAATGTGAAGAGGGACTTCTTCAAGGAGTACCGGCAAATTTTGTCGCAAGAATTGTAAATAAAGAGCACCAGTTAGATGATTATCCAAAATGAAAGGGCCAATAAGTATTCCGTTTACAATTCCAGCCCACACATTTACTGAAAATCGTTGTTGAAAGTTTGTTCGCCGAATGGCATGCGGATTTTCAACTGCCCAAAAATGCGTGTTGCGAAAATTGTGAATGCCATTGCGTGTGAAAATTGCTTCATCCGTAGCTAAAATGTTCCTGGTAAAGTTTGGGTTTAACTGCTGCTGATGTAACAACCACTCGCAAAAGTTTACTCGAGGCGCATGATCCCTTGGAAGTAAAGCTTGTACCCTTTGGACGTGAAATGGATACAGTAATTCATGCCTTGAAATTCGCCAAACTGTGACTGGTGATAATCCAAATTGCATTGCAATTGTTCTAGTGCTTATGTCAGGATCCTCTTCGATGATATCTAAAATCAAATTCTCCAGATTTAAAATGCGCCTAGGTCTAATGGCTCCACCATGTTGCCCTGGCCTCGGCCGCAAATTTCCAGTTTCTCTACCCCGCTGAACCACATGCAAAAAAGCTTCACGCGACGGATAATACCTATGAGGTAACCTTTGTGCATAAAGATTAGCTGCAGCCACACTGTTTTGTCTTGATTCCCCGTATGCCAGTAACATGTCCATTAGTTCCTCATTTGAAAAATTATGCGGCATAATATTAATAAAAAACGAAATACGACCACAACTGTATCAACTGATAGCAAAGTAGGTACTACTAAACATAATAAACATCATCCGGACTTGTTTACTTCTTAATTTGAAAATAAAATTCCACCTGATAAAGTTATTACATTTTTGTGAAAAAAAAAGAATTATCTCAGAAACTAAAAACATTTTACTTATTTTTTTTTCACTATTAGTCATTATTTATCATTAGCAATAATTTCCCAAGTTTATGCGTATAGGTTAAGAAACACTCTGTATTTCAATTTATTTCTGGTATTTATATCATAGACAAATTGATTTTAATTTATTTTTTAGAGGTTTAGATATGAATTTTAAATTAGTAAATAAACCATGC
The DNA here is from genome assembly GCF_022605725.1 of Anthonomus grandis grandis. NCBI lineage: Eukaryota > Metazoa > Arthropoda > Insecta > Coleoptera > Curculionidae > Anthonomus > Anthonomus grandis. The sequence goes on along the minus strand of NC_065567.1, from coordinate 5,429,131 downwards.
ATAAAAACACCCAAATGTTGAGTTATTCGATTTGACATATTTAACCAGTTCAACTCATTAATTTTATGTGATACGTGATCTGATTTTCTTAAATTAAAAATTGGACAAATACATATATACTGCGCCTTTTGAATACGATATTGTTCCGCTTGACGAAGTCGAGGGCCATAAATAAAATAAGCATTGTTAAAGTGGGAAAGTACAAGAGTTTCACATAACATTGCCATTAACTTGGTACTTAAAAGGTTTCTTTTGGAATATAGTTGTTTAAGCGATATATATGATCTTCGTTGCTTAACCTGATCAGAAAAATTAAGCTGACAATCAAGTATAACATCCAGATTACGCGCAGAATTCTAAATTGGCAATATTTGGTCATCTACTTTGATTTTAATATTATTTTTTAAATATTCGTTTTGATTTCTTTTGCCAAACAACATAAGTTTTGATTTTGATGAATTCAGTTGAAGGCTGTGTTTTTTAGAGAGATCTTTTAGGTTGTTTTGTTCATAATTAATAGTTTTGTTACAAGTAACAAAGTCTTTTGAAGAGAAGTGATAGTACATCTGGGTACCATCAGCAAAAGCTTGTATCTTTCCGACATGAAGAGAGCTTATAAGTTCAAACGTGTAAATATTAAAGAAAAGGGGACCAAGGATAGAGCCCTGAGGTACTCCTGTTAGTATGGCACTAGACTCCGAGTACACACCATTAACAAACACTTTTTGTGACCTGTTAGAGAAGTATGATGCGATGAGTGATTGAGTGATTGAGTCGATGAGTTGATGAGTTTGTCGATGTCAAAACCATAATATCTTAGCTTTGCCAACAAGAGTCGATGATTTATAGTGTAAAATGCCTTGGAGTAATCTAATAGTATAAGAATACTTTCAAGTCGATGATCCAGTGCCTCCATTATATCATCAGTTAACACAGCCAAGGCGGAGGATGTGGAATACCCCTTATGAAACCCGTTTTGCAATTCTGAGATCATACCATTATCATTTAAATATGAGTACATCTGGCTGTATAAAATTGTCTTCATTATTTTTGAAATGGCAGGTAAAATTGCTATAATGTGTAAGTCATTAAAGGTCTCTGGTTTTTTTGATTTTGGTAAAGGTATTCCTATTGCAGTTTTCCAACTTTGAGGAAAATAATTTTGTTCTATGCAACTGTTAATAATATTAGTTATGTAAGGAAGTATTGGACTGCAATATTTTAACATAGATTACGTGATTTTATCTGTGCCATAAGCATTAGTTTTCCTGTTTTGAATAATTTTATGGAGTCGTAACCACCATGTCACTTGTCACATCTGCCTTAATCCATGGATTTGAAGTAGAAAATATCTATTTGTTCAGGTGGGACTCTCATCAAACCTTATAAATCTTTCGGTTTTTACTAAAGATATTAATTTCCCATCATCTTCTAACACGCGGGCGGTGCCGCGAGTTTAGGCTAGTAGACATATCAAAAACACAATTTGATAAGGAAAAAAATGACACTATTAACTTATTTAACAGAAAATTCATAACTCACAACGGGGGAAATTAAATTTTAATAACTTAATGAAAGCATAACATATTAACAAAAAAAAATTTAATAAAATTTTCATATTCCAAATTTCTTTGTAAAAAAAAAATCAAACAAAAAATTTGTACAGATATAAATAGTATTTTGCAAAACCAGAACATATTACCATAACAAAGCAAGGCTTCAAAGAGCTTTTTTTCCTTAATATTCAAAAAAAGCATTCTTAAATAAAATAAAATCCATAACTCCGTTGGCTCCAAAAGCAATCTAAAAACCAAGATATAATGTAAAAACCACGCCCCAGGCCCGGGAACGATTGAAAAGTGCAGCCAAAGCCAGTAGAGCTAGCGATGCAGGATTGAATGCTAACATATGAGTTTTATTTTGCGCCGAGCGTCGTTCGCTGCAACACACCACGTCACGGTTTATTTTCGTGCCATTTGGTGAAACAGTTCTTAATGAGTTTATTATTTGATCTTTTAGGCCTTTCTTTCAAATTTAGCTCGTTAGTAAAAGATAATTTGTTTCATCTATTTCTATGTTATTGTGTAGCTCTATATAGTTTATGTGAAGGTTCGATTTAGAAATTATAAATAAGAATGCCAAATGCGCTTACACCATTGTATATTACTCTCTTCGATGATATCTGGTATATTAGTAGTTATTTTAAAAACAGTGTTCTACATAATTGTCGTGCATACGTATGCAATAGTATTGCATAAATATTTAACAATAATAATAATTCATTGTATAACAAATTAATATACAGTATGATACTTGAAAATAAATAACATATATCACTTATTATATTATTGTACCACATCTCCCCCTTTTGAAAGAATGAACTACATTTTTAATGAAATAAAAATGGAGTACTTTCGTACAAAAATAAATATTCATAAGGTATATGCGCTTTTTTACTACATTTTACACTTCTATTTTACAATAAAAATAAAATTATTAGAGGTTCAAGGAAAGTGTTAAGAAAAAGATAAGAGGAATAATAGAAAGAAAATAAATAATAAAGAAAGGATAGAAAAGAAAAGTATTATCGATCGAGTATAGATTTAAATATTTTTTTTTTGTTAATTTAAAAATGAAACCTAAAATGTTAACCCTGATTTTACTTAAACAAACTTATTACCTAAATAAACCTATTACTTAATTAAAGTACACATGTACTTAAGTTGTTTAATTTAAATAATGTTACATAATTCTTAACTATTTCGAAGCCTAAACAATACGTGTTAAGTTATTAAATTATGAACCTCAATTTTTGCGAAGCTTTGCATTGACTTATGAGTACATAATATGTATTATAAAATATTAGGTTACAAGGTTAGTAAATTAAAACTAGTACATGTTTTCTTTTCGGTAGAACTGCTATAATTGACATAATTAATTGTTTTTCTTTTTTTTTTTCTACGATAAACACTGAAAATGGCTTTTTCACTTTAATCAATTATAAAAATGCTGTAATCTATTTTTATGCACTTTCACTTTAGCGTCACTTTTACTATTACTTAATATACAATTTACACCTTCTACCTCCTCTACTACGAAAGGGCCTTTATACCAAGGGTCAAATTTCGTTCTATTTTCATTATTTAAAAGTACTGAGTCACCGGGTTTTAAATATATTTCTTTAGACTGTTTATCGTATTCTAATTTTCGCCGAACTTTTGCTTTTTGAATAAAATCATTGGCTCGTCTATTTGCAATTTGTAAGCGATATCTGACTTCTTGATAATATGCGTCGATATTATATACAGGGTCTATCAAAGTACCATTTAAAATATTAGAAAAATCAACCTTACGTGCAAAAACTAATTCAAATGGCGTATATTCGTGATATACACTGGGAGTTGTGTTATAACAAAAGCTGAAATAGTTTGTCCATTCATCCCAATCGTCTTGCATTTCGTTTATGTACATTCTAAAAAACTCATTTAAGACTCTATGATTTCTTTCGCAACCACCTATAGTTTGACTATGGTAGGCTGTCGAAATAGAATGTTTAATTTTCAGAAGTTCAGAAAGTGATGTAAGTACTTCGTTTTTATACTCAGTGCCCATATCGGTTCTGATTTCCTGCATTGGGCCATAATTAAGAATAAATTCATTAAACATTGCCCTAGCTATAGTTTTAGCTTCTTTATTCGGAATAGGAATAATTTTGACAAATTTAGTTAACTCGCACTGGGTTGTTATTGCATACATATTGTTGTTAGGAGTTTTTCTGAATGGTCCAATCGTGTCGATACATGTGATGTCAAATGCTTTTTGTGGTGTAGGTGTTATTACCATTGGCTCTGAATGAGTTATTTTTCTCTTATTAATTTGAAACTTTTGACATTTTTTAACGTATTTGTTGACATCGCGGGACATTCCTTTCCATCGGTAATTTGCTCTTAGCTTCTTAAGCAATTTTTTCTGTCCACAGTGACCTCCGGTAAGTGGATTATCATGATATTCCTGTACTAACGCTAACTTGTCCTCATTATTTTTAATAATTTTGGGCTCTTCATACAGAAAAATAGTAAGATTTTTCAAAACTTACTTGGGTCTGAACGACGATAAAATTTGACAATGATAGGTCCATGTTAAAAATATTTATTGCTCCCCCAATGGACCTGGTTGGGGTGATAATTCGTTTCCCGAATTATCTGTCTCAAAGCTGCGCACAGAATAGTTTCCTCTGCCTCGTTGAGAATAGCCCCTGTGACCTCTATATCTGCTATGGCCACCATGATAATTATTATGGATAGGAACTTCAGGATTTCTATTAAATCCTCCTCTTTTCCATTGTCCTTGCGCCCTAGGATAATGACCTCTATAATTTGGATTTCCTCTATTGTTGAATCGATTTTGTGTAAAAAAGACTGTAGAATTTTTTGATTCAGTTTCGATGCTAACAAACATTGTCAAGGCGTCTTGAGTTGTGTTGAATGTGCCTGCTTCCATTATCAACCTGGATCTTTCTGACGTTGCATTCGATTTTAGGGCTTTAACTGCAATATTAGTTGTATAACCCTCTGCTACATTTACTGGTACACCTTCATTTATGTACGCTCTTTTTAAGCTTGTTGCTAAAGCTTCTATGTCAGATGCATATTTTGATGTATCGCTGGATCCTTGTTTAAGAGCTAATAATTCTGCCAAAACTAACTGCGAACTTTCACCCTTAATATTGCTTGTTAGTTTTTGAATTATAATTGGTATGGTATCATTATCGCTAATAAGGTCTCTTGCTTTACCAACTAATTTAGTTTTAATAAGAGCCACGGCATTTGCTTCGTGCCCTTCGCAATTTTCTTGGATTGAAGTTAGTGCGTCAATAAAAGATCGAAGTTTATCCGCTGAGCCATCAAAATCATTGCACAAAACCCTGCTGGTGAAATTAAAAAAATCAATTTTAGTCATCGCCATTTTGCCAGTTTCAATTTTAATTTCAATGTTTGTATTTTCTTCGTCTGAACCCTCTGAAGAGTTTTCACTGTCAATAATATCCTCCTCAATCACTTTTGGATCAATTAGTTCAGTGCACGATGTAGGTATTTTATACGAAACATTTAATACTTGATATACCCTGACTACTTTATCTCTTGAGATGGAAAAAAGTTTTTTAATAGCAAAATACTGTTCTTGACTTAGATTTTTGTAATCATGTAATACAAGTTGCACAAAGGTATTATAGTATTTAAGTAAATTATCCCTAACTTCTTTTTTAATTTCCTCTGATTTAGGTATTTTTTTCTTAAGAAGAAGTCTTATAAGACTCTTTTTGATTCGTTAGTAATTAATATTTTTAAATTTGATAACTTGGTATAAAGTTCTTCCCAAGTTGATAACATAAAAATAACTAAATTGAAATAAACTAAATTTAGCCTAAATTACGGTAAAAAAAATCATGTTTCTGCGCTAAGCCTTCCTAATTTTTAGTAACACCAAGGTTACAACAGCCACGGTGATTATATAAAGCAGAATACGGATATCCATAGGGACATTTATAGCTTGTTCTTCCACTATAAAATTGGAGTTTACAACACCTGTGTCCGTAACTTCAGCATGCTTGGTGTTAGTAGTACCCATATTGACTCACACTGTATGTTACTGTACATTAGCACACTTTACAGCAACTAGCTCCCATACTTTTACTACTCTTACTGAAAAATGCACTAAAAAATGGTGTGGCACTGGCAGGATCGCCATGTGAAGGTTCGATTTAGAAATTATAAATAAGAATGCCAAATGCGCTTACACCATTGTATATTACTCTCTTCGATGATATCTGGTATATTAGTAGTTATTTTAAAAACAGTGTTCTACATAATTGTCGTGCATACGTATGCAATAGTATTGCATAAATATTTAACAATAATAATAATTCATTGTATAACAAATTAATATACAGTATGATACTTGAAAATAAATAACATATATCACTTATTATATTATTGTACCACATTTATAAAGAAATTGTTTTTATGTTTGAATCTTAAATAGTATAAAACTTTGTGCTTAAAACAGTTCAAATATATATACTTCTTCTAAGAATCTTGAAATCTACAAGTAGATTATAAGTGCAATGCTTGGAGCTTATTTATAGAAAGGTCATGAAACTGTTCACAGATTCATTCGCCCCATTGCAGATATCGTTGGGTGAATATTATATTGTTCTAATAGTACCAAAAGCAAAATGGAAAATCATGCATTTAAAAATATCGATTAAATAATTTTTGTTACTGTTGTAATTTTTGGCTAGAAATGTTATTGGTTGTTTTAACGAGCACATTAAATTTAACATTTCATTTAAAGTTTCGATAAAGATTTATTAGGATTGTAAAAATTAAAATAAACTTTTATCTGATGACAAAAAATAATTTATTTATATCTGAAAATTTACAAAAATAAAATAAATGTTCTAACAACATAGAAAAAAACTAAGATTCACTAGTGGTAATAATATTTTGTTTAGAAAAACGTAAACAGGGTTTTTAAAAAGGAAAAAATAGGTACCGTATATGTTTGGAACACTACCAAGATACATTACATTTTATTAATTTTTGTTCAACTTCTTTTAATTTTGTTTGAATAGAGTCCCACATATTTTAATTACCGTACTAAAGCATAAGGAACTTTTTTAAAGCTTAGCGCCTGTGAAACTTCTTTATATAGACCAAAATCTTGTGCTATCATATAAAATACTACAAAAGGTCGTTTCTGATTCACTGAAGGAAGAAGTCGAAGTAATCCCAAAGGGCTAAATATTTCTGCACCAGACAGTTTTCTTTCGATTTGGCTATGCAAATTATCGACTTCCTGGACACTGCTATGTCCCGGTTCTCCAAATTTCTGTGCTATTTCGTTAACAGAGGGATGTTTTTCTAGGAACTTCATCAAAGCCAAACTCATAATAGAGTTTTTGTTTTGAGGTACGCAGGAGTCAGACCACAAAATGATTTTTGAAATATGCGGGTAAGCTGCTACAACGCGTTCTAAAATTTTAATTAATCCCGAAGCAATATCACTTCCTTTCCTCCCATGCGTTCCTTGACTCCAAATACAACAGTACGCTTGTTTGCGTGAATTACAGTATGCAGTAAGGTTGTAGGTGTTGAGTTTTCTGCTATAGAAAAAAACTGGATATATTAGAACGCGGTAGTGCAAAAACGTTCTCTAGGTCAAAACATATGATAGCAGTGGTTTGATCTTGGTTAGATCTATCCAAATCGCGTTCAATTTTCGCTGGGGTTTTTCCTTGTACATGATTTTCAAATCTTTGTTTTTCTTCATCAGTCATATCATATTTTTGTTTTATTCGGTACTCCTCGCACACATCACAACGATCCTTTTTTGCCTTTAAAAAATCAATTTTGTATTCATAGTTGAAAATATTTCTGTAAACAACCTTTGTAACAGGTTCAATTTGCTTTCATTGCAAAATTCAGTGTACAAAGAATATAACTTATTAATACTTAGGTTTCCTTCTAAATATTCCTTTTTTGTGTCAGCTCGACAATAATGGGATCCTACTTTCGGAAGTTGACTAATGTGAAGTCGAACGTAGTCTTTGCTTGTATCACTGATAGTTTTCTTGGGATGACAACCTTGACGAGATGGTAAAGGAATTCCTGTAAGGTTTTCTTTTTTTTCTCATGAAAATAGTTGATTCTTTGTTGATTTATGTCCAGTGTCGTCAAAAAAAATGTCTTGCATACGCGAATTTTTTCATCTGCTACGTGAAAATAATATTTAAATGAATAACTTCTACGTGATACTTTTCGTAAAGTTTGCTTTCGTATTTTGTTTATTCTTTCGGTATTTTTTGCGTAAAAGTTCCATTTAGCGTCATTGAATAATTCCCAAAATTTTTGAAATATGGTTTCTCGTTCAGGTAAACTTATCTTCTTGCCACACATATCATATGAAATATTACAAAAGGTCTTTTCTGATTCACTGAAGGAAGAAGTCGAAGTAATCCCAAAGGGCTAAATATTTCTGCACCCGACAGTTTTCTTTCGATTTGGCTATGCAAATTATCGACTTCCTGGACACTGCTATGCCCCGCTTCTCCAAATTTCTGTGCTATTTCGTTAACAGATGGATGTTTTTCTAGGAAATTCATCAAAGCCAAACTCATAATAGAGTTTTTGTTTTAAGGTACGCAGGAGTCAGACCACAAAATCATTTTTGAAATGTGCGGGTAAGCTGCTACAACGCGTTCTAAAATTTTAATTAATCCCGAGGCAATATCACTTCCTTTCCTTCCATGCGTTCCTTCACTCCAAATACAACAGTGCGCTTGTTTGCGTGAATTACAGTATGCAGTAAGGTTGTAGGTGTTATGTTTTCTGCTATAGAAAAAAACTGGATATATTAGAACGCGGTAGTGCAAAAACGTTCTCTAGGTCAAAACATATGATAGCAGTGGTTTGATCTTGGTAGGATCTATTCAAATCGCGTTCAATTTTCGCTGAGGTTTTTCCTTGTACATGATTTTCAAATCTTTGTTTTTCTTCATCAGTCATGTCATATTTTTGTTTTATTCGGTACTCCTCGCACACATCACAACGATCCTTTTTTGGCTTTAAAAGATCAATGTTGTATTCATAGTAGAAAATATTTCTGTAAACAACCTTTGTAACAGGTTCAATTTGCTTTTCATTGCAAAATTCAGTGTACAAAGAATATAACTTATTAATACTTAGGTTTCCTTCTAAATATTCATTTTTTGTGTCAGCTCGACAATAATGAGATTCTACTCTCGGAAGTTGACTAATGTGAAGTCGAACGTAGTCTTTGCTTGTATCACTGATAGTTTTCTTGGGATGACAACCTTGACGAGATGGTAAAGGAATTCCTGTAAGGTTTTCTTTTTTTCTCATGAAAATAGTTGATTCTTTGTTGATTTATGTCCAGTGTCATAAAAAAAAATGTCTTGCATACGCGAATTTTTCCATCTGCTACGTGAAAATAATATTTAAATGAATAACTTCTACGTGATACTTCTCGTAAAGTTTGCTTTCGTATTTTGTTTATTCTTTCGGTATTTTTTGCGTAAAAGTGCCATTTAGCTAATTCCCATTTTCCCAATTTCATTGGATAATTCCCAAAATTTTTGAAATATGGTTTCTCGTTCAGGTAAACCTATCTTCTTGCCACACAAAACTTTATTAATATTCATTTTCCACATCTCAGGTTTTCGTTTTCGTTTTCTGGTAGATTTATTTTCATCAGAAATAGCGGAATTTTGCTGATTGGTTTCTTCGGGTGCCTCAGGGTTGCTTTGTAAAGGTGTGTCTGCAATAAAGAAAATAAAAAAATTGTTATTTTTTACTAAAAAGCAAAAATTTAGTTTTAAAAATAATGCATATCTCTTTGATTGCCTACCATTTTTCTGTGTAACGTTAGACATAAAACCTCTCATTCCTTCCACGCTTTCGTCAGATGGGACAAAATCTGGATCAAGATGCGAATCATCACTGTTCTCTATATACTCCATTCTTTCACGTGGATTTATTCCTGATGTTGATTTTAAATAAAACAATGCAATGTTCTAAAAGCAAGCTTCAAAGTTTACAATTACACCACAAAATTTTAAAAAGATATTATTATAATGTTCTAACAGAAAAGAAATTGAGGTTAGAAAACCAATGTTTACAGTTAAACCAATTAAATTACAATTTTTTCTAAAATCCATTTCATTAAAACAATTTATTATACTTACGGCTCCATGTCGAAGTCCATTTTTTTCAAAGTGGCTAAAAAAACAACACTAAACCGTAAAAAAACAGCACACGGTTTTACAAAACAAAGCTCGATGTTGACTAGTGCGAAATAATATTATATTGTTACATCATTGTTCATTGTATCAGTTCAGTTGACTTTGAAATCTGATTGGCTCATCTGTTAGAACATTATAATACTAATTATTTTTTAAATTTTGCACATAGAACATTTTAATATCGGTTTTAACTTCGGTTGTAAGCAATTCTGATTAACGTTTTGAATTCTGATAGAACAATTAAAAAAATATATATTCAAATACATTCACGGAATGTTTCGCGCCAAAAATGCTGATAGAACAATATAATATTCACCCAACGATATTTATACAGGGTATCCCATCTCTATGTATAGTAGGGTGGGTCGGTTCTCTAGGTTTTTTATACCTATAGTAAAAAAAGTTGCCAAATGGTCCATAATAAATACCAATTTTTTACTTTTTTTTAATTTTATTATTTTACCCCCACGACCAACCCCTAAAAAAAATTTTAAAAAAATTTTATATTATTAAAGACTGCTGCTTTAAACAACTAAAAATACCTTCAAACACACTTACAAAAATTTTTATTCAATTTAAACAACGTTAGACCTCCCCGCCAGGTAAATTTGTACGGAACGGCCCCTGCCTTCAAAAATTTCGTGATGAGGCTAATACTAAACTCTTCGATATTTCAAAGTGCAAATGTACCGATTTTAACTTGTGTATTTGTGAGAAGTCATACAAAGTTCCAAAACTAGAACAAGCTTTCTTAAACGACCAGAGAACTACACGATTAATGTCTATAGGACAAGTAGATGCCAAAACAACTAAAATTTTGCAGCAAAAACAAAAAAAAAAAAGCAGGGACCTCTCGCAAAACATTTCGCGTAATGTATCAGAAAAAAAAACAAGGCAATCTATCAGATATATCAGTGTAAAGCGAATCAGACTGTGATCCAGACTTCGAACCAGAGCCGTCAACTTCTACGGACATAACCCTCGACTTTCCTGCATTAGCAAAAGCAATAGACCGAGCTGGATTATCAAGTAGAAAAAGAGCAATGATCGCCAGTGCAGTTCTGTAAGATGTTGGATTGATATCCAAAACTGATCAATCTTATGTAATAGACAAGTCCAAATTAGATCGACAAAGAAAAAGGCAACGACTTGATTTACAAAAAAATATAATAAAAGATGGTACTAGTCTTCAAGCTCTCTATTTTGATGGACGCAAAGATAGAACTCTTCACATTAAAAAATAGGGTGAATCGTCATCTAGGAAAATCATTATCGAAGAACATATAGTGTTATTAAAGGAACCAGGTAGCGACTATATAGGACACTTAACACCTGAAAACGGTACTGCAAAGACCATAGCTTCAACGATTCTAAAATATTTACCGAAAATGAAGTATTAGTTAGCGAGTTAGTTGCGGTTGGCTGCGATGGTACTGTCATTAACACTGGGCTTCACGGTGGTATAATACATTTGTTGGAATTACATCTTAAACGACCTTTGCAGTGGCTAATATGTCAACTACATGCAAACGAGTTGCCATTGCGACATTTGGTTCGACATCTGGATGGAAATACCACAGGACCATTATCATTCTCGGGTTCTATCGGCAAACTTATTAAAACATGTGAGCGATTACCTGTCGTGTGCTACGAAACAATCAAAGTTAATTTGCCTGAGGTAAATTTAAAAGAATTAAGTAGCGATCAAAAATATTTATACGAGATTTGCACTGCCATATCTACTGGAAACTGTCCATCTAATTTAGCGAATAAATCTCCTGGCATGTTATCTCACGCAAGATGGCTAACAACAGCCAATCGTATCTTGTGGGCTTACATTGCGGTAAGAAATCCCCCGCCTAAATTAAAAGTGTTGACAGAATATATTCTGCGAGTATATGTGAAGATTTGGTTTCGAGTAAAAACTGTACAATTGTGCACATTTGGAGCTCTTCACCTTTGGCAGCTAATTCAATATTCAAGATATTTAAGTGAAGAACTTAAAGCTGTAGTTGATCCTGTTATTCAACGAAATGGCTTTTATGGCCATCCTGAAAATATTATACTAACGATGATCTTTGACTCACGTCGTCATATAAGAGAATTAGGGCACAGAAAAATTCCGGTGTTCCTCAAGGCTCTATTGTATCTCCTTTGCTTTTTATAATATACACCGCTGATATACTTCGTTCTACTAATTTCTGTACATTTCTGTTCGTCTTTGCTGACAATACGCAACTTTGCTGATGCAACACAGCGTATTAATCACGACTCAAAAACCATTAGATCTCTGTCTAATGAACATAATCTACAACTTCCAAAAAATCCAAGCTTCTATGTTTTGCAAGTAAAAAAATAAAATGATTGTTAAAAATAATGTTGATATTAATCTAGGAGGGGTCATACTTCCTTTCGTCGTTAGCGAACATGTCAAACAGTTAAACAAAAAGGCCTTGTTGGCCCTAAAATTATTTTTTTTTTGAGACACTGACTTATTTTTAAATTAAAAAAGCTACTCTGTGAGTCTCTTGTTCTTAGTCATTACGCTTACTGCGATTTTATATACACGCCTTGTTTGCGGTTATTAGAACAACAAAGAATTCAGAAAATGCAAAATCCTTGTTGTACATTTATATATGGCATTAAAAAGGGAATCATCGCATAAAATATCAGAAACAAATTGGCTTAATATGTCAAACAGATGGAATCTTGATCTTGCCAGCTAAGACCTCTTCTATAAAAAAACTCAAGAGTAAATTTATTCCAAGACACAAAGTTCATCACTTAAATGTAAGAAGCAAAGAATCACATACTATGCCCAAATTTAAAACTAATCTATCTAAAACGTCATTTACATTTAATGCTATTAAACTCTACAACCATATTCCTAACCACTTTAAAATTCAAAATATTAATAAATTCAAATTTAAAATTATTTTTTTTTCTTTCAAGCGCAAAGATAAATATTTTTAAATATGTTTAACCTCATCAAAGTCTTCAAGTTGAAAAATCATGTTTTATTGCATCAATGATCTGTGTATTCTGAGTTTGCTGCACGCTCCCTTCCCTTTACCTGTGCAAGGAACTTGAGCATTTAATTCTGGCAATATACCCCTTTTTATATTTTTATTCTTCTTTTTATGCTATCTATTTTTAATGGTTAAGTAAGAGTAGGGGAACTACGGACAAAATAACATATATGGACAAAATGACATATAACCATTATTTCATAATTCGCGCCATTTACCACCCTACCGACTAGTATGTCACGTGCTCCAAACGATTGGCGATCACCTTCGAAGCGGGCAATATTCAAAATTCAGTTAGGCGGAGGCAGTCGTATAGTGAACGTATATGGTGTTCGAAAATTTTCCACGTGTGAATTTGTTTTTCCATTTTTTGGTCAAGTTTTCATTATTTAATCAATTGATTTTGTTGTAAATCAATACTCTATTGTGTATTGTAAGACATGGATAGTATGTGATTTTGTACGTTATAATTTAATACGCTAAAAATTATCATTATATTTATTCGCTTACAGGTGCTTAACAGTGCTAGTATGCCGCGCGACTATTAAAGAAAAACTAATCGGCAATCTTGGAGTGACATGTCCATGTAAAATGCAATCGAGGCTGTTTAGCAAAATAAAATGGGTTGGCTTTTAGCCTCCAAGACTTGTTTGGTGTTCCTCAGGTGACCCTTAGACGACATGCATTAGGAAAGAACAAATCATTAAATGCCACTGATAAAGGATTAGGCCGATTCAAACCAACTTTTCCCTCTGAAATTGAAAGGCAGCTAGTTAATCATTTAAAATTACTAGAAACATTACTTTTTGATTTAACTCAAAACTTCAAACTCCAGTTGGCCGAAAAAAAATAAATTTGCCCATATTTTCAATGTAGAAAAACAAAGAGCTGGACAAGAATGGCTAACCAGATTTTTAAAAAGGAATATTTCAGTATGCAAACCAGAACCGACTTCAGCGGCTAGGGCTCAGGCGTTTAATAAACCGCAGGTTGAGAAATTCTTTAGGGCATATCAAGAACTGTTGGATACACACAACTTTTCACCGGATAGAATTTATAAAATGGATGAATCGGGTCTGTCCACGGAGACCACAGAAAATTTTAGCAACAGCTGGTCGGAAGCAAGTCGGATGCTTAACAAGTGCTGAGCGTGGATCTCATGTTAGTGTTGTTTGTTGCATGAATGCAACAGGCTCTTATATTCCACCATGTTTAATATTCCCGAGAAAAAATTTTAAAAATGAGCTTTTGGATTGAGCTCCAACTGGCACTCTTTGAATTGCACAGGAATCGGGCTGGATAACCACAGATTTATTTTTTAAATGGCTCAAACACTTTCAAACCTATGCAAAGGCTAATCTTAGTGAAAAGATTCTCCTCATCCTCGATGGTCATGCTAGTCACAAAGGATTAGAATCACTGACATATGCTAAAGACAATGGTATAATCATATTATGTCTGCCACCACATTGCACCCATCGGATACAACCTTTGGATGTATGCTTTTATGGACCTTTAAAAACCTACTTCAATCAGGAAATATCAAAGTGGTTAAAGCTTCATCCAGGCCACGTGGTGACTCATCTGCAGATAGGGAATTTATTTAGTCAAGCATATGGCAAATCCGCTACCGTGCAAAATGCTTGCCAAGGATTTAAAAACACTGGTCTTTGGCCTATTGCTTCCGATATCTTTCCAGAATACATGTTTCAGCCTGCCGAGACAACAAATGTTTCAATAATCACTCCTGAACCTATGTCCATAGAGATATCAGCAAGCTGAAGATCTGATAATAATGAAACTGCTTCTACCCTACTAGATGAAATAATCCGGGATAAAGAGAAGCCTGTATCCTCTAAAAATGCTTTGCTCGTTTCGCTCGAAGTTATCACCTATACCGCAAGGCAATCTAGTCAGAGGTCAAGGAATGAAGCAACAAACTTATTTAGTCCTCACTTCTATGCCAAATATGGTGGAGGTAAAAGCCAAAAATGACACTAAAGTCTTCTCCGAAACAAAAAAGAGAAGGGTTACAAGAACTGTATTTGATTACAATGAGAATGACAAAGATGATGAAGATCCATTCACAAGTGATACGCAAATTGACGAAGACGATTGCCCTTGTATATATTGCAACGACCTGTATTCGCGTTCGAAACCTGGTGAGAACTGGTGTAAGGTATGTTCACAGTGGGCTCATGCTATTTGCGCCGACGTGCCTCAAAAGACAAAAATGTTTATTTGCGAACTATGTGTTCCTGGTTCAAAGTAGTTTTGGTGTATGTCATTTTATCCATTGAACATATGTCATTTAGTCCATTTAGTATGGACAAAATGGTTTTCTGTTACATTTTAGTGTTTAGCTTTTAACTTTTTATACCTTTACAATTATTTGCAGAATATTTTGTTACATGAAAAGTTTATGTGTCAAAGATATTTGTTACATATTTTGACCTTCTTCACTGTTTAAATTAAAGTTTTATGGAGCAATATGAAAACTGCATGTCATTTTGTCCATAGTTCCCCTAGCCCTAGGGCTAGACTTTGCCATTATTTTCTATGTATATACGTATGTATTTGTTTTATTTGGATTTAAATAAAAGAATTATTATTATTGTTATATTTGATATATTTGGTAATGGTAAAACTATGTCTTAATCAAACGGAGCAAATTAAGAATAATAAGCTCTTTTTGGTGTGTTATTTTAATTATAATTAATATTGCTAGTATGAGCCACTCCTATTATCAACCGCCCCCTATTATTTTATAATCTTAAGTAATTTTATTGATCTTTACTATAAACTGCCTGTTCTCGATAAAACTTTAAATAAATTTATAAAGTACATCATCATATAAAGTGCTAGTTAATTCTAGTGGAACATCGAAGTTTTCTTGTGAGTTTTGAGGTTCTACTTTTCAAGAGCAAAAACAGACATGCAGCTGCAATTTTTGACGTTAATTAAATGCATAAACGTGTATGACTTATTTTAAAAGAATAGAGGTAAAAGAATGAGCGTAAGGCCATAGTTTTTAGTTTAATGAAACATAAAGTTGTGTCATAGAGGTATTTTGCAAGTTTTTATTCAGCTTCATGTTCTGGAATGTAGACCAATATATTTCGCAATTCTTGTAGCTATTTTTCTACCAGTCTCTTTAATACACTTATAATAACTACAGGTACAATTTTTAATATTGTAAAGTTTTCTTAATAACTTTGGAATATTAAAACTTTCGCATTTTAATTTATTTACATTACCAACTTTTCGGCGTTATATCTTTTAATAAATATACTTTTTTATTTCATACTTAAAAGCAGATTGCGACATTGACCTAGCATTGTTGCTAGCTTTTTTATAAACTCTTAAGCCTAATGAAATTAAAGATCCATTTTTAAGGAGACTTTTTATTAAAAAAAATTTCCGATCGAGCATTATATGTTTTTGTGTATGTGAAAAAGTAGGAATATTGCTGGAAATACAATAAATTTTAAGAAATACTTGATGCACATAAATTTACACCAGCGGCATGATACGATTCTTTATAAGAAGTGACATACCGTAAGATATCCTTCTAAGGCCTCTCTAGTCATGGTTATGGCTCTTTTATAAACTTTAAATGTTTCAATAGATTGTGATGATTTACCCTACACAGCTGCACTGTAGCTAAGTATAGCGTGTAAATTAACAAAATAAATAGGATGTATGTATAGTCGGTCATCTCACGAAGTGGCGTATCTTACATTTAGCAAATTGTTCAGGAAAGGCAAAAAACGAAAATGCTTCATATTTGAATTGCCGAAGAGACGGAAATAATTGAAATTCCCATCTAATATTTTTATATGTTGCGTACTGCTATGTAGCCTATGAGTACTTGTCGCATAAAGCGTTATAACTATTTACGCTTTCGAAAAATAATTCGAAATTTCGAAAAATTTCGAAAAATAAATAATTTTGAATGCAGATACGTCACTTGGTGTGAAACTAAATCTTGACTTTTGTGAGATAAGTCTCTTATCCTTAAAAAATATTGAAAACAAAGTAGGCACAAAAAAATAGCTAGTTAAAAATCAAATAATATTTTATGACAAAATAAAATAAACCGAAATCAAAATATTAAAAAAGCATTAAAAAACAAATAAATCAAATTCGCAAATGAAGAAAATATCATTATGCTGTAACAAAAAAAAAACTTTGAACGAAAATAAACAGTGTTTTCTGCATGTTATAATATGGAAAACAAAAAAAGTATTAAGTATTACTAATAATATTAGTAGTGACAAAACTTCCTTTCCAAAGTTATGCCTATTCGTCAGTGTGGGGAAGAGAGAGGAAAAACTGTTGATGCTCCGGTGAACGAATTACTGGAGTTTCTCCTTGACACAATGAAATCAAGTCTTTATATTTTTTTCCAGATATTTTTGGCAGTTCTTTGTTTAGTTGAGGTAGTTCTAATGCTGATACATCAAGGTTTACACGTTTTAGAACTATACAGTCGTACTCAGGCTCTACATGGCTTTATTTCAATAATATTTTAAGAGGGTCAGCTTGTTTAACTAAGGTCTTTTGACAATGACTTAAAATCTTTAAAGTCTCTGAACAGCACTGGAATAACCCTGTAAGGTCTTTTTGTTCGTACCAGACTAATTATTGGGTATAGTTGAGAAGGCAAAATATATTACCAGCTTTGGAAATAGCTCTGTTGATAGCACTGTGGGCTGAATCTCCTTCGCTCTGCCCATGATTTGTTTCAAAAAAACGTAAAAAGATTTCCTCTATTGTGGGAAATTTGCTTATGGAATGAATCAGCATAGAAGCGACGATGGAATTCTTGTTTTGGCCGTAACATCCGTCTGCGTAAACAAGCAAAACATAAGCTCTTCAGCAAAACATAAATTCACTGTTGAGATCTAGTATTCGATGTGATTTTTCTATTTGTCTGTCTTTGTCATTGGTCACATAGGCCAGGTTCAAGGATCAACTTTTACGTATTGGCATTTTCCATACCAGGCTATTGTTGCCATTGTTTTTCCTGTAATTTGAGTACTTTGCCTTTTGGGATTAGATTGATTTCCGTACTCGCTGCAACTTAAAGCTACGCAAGGAAACGTTGTATTGTCAATTCTTGTAAAACTGGGCCTGCGTGGGATTATCCATCGAAGAGATACCCAGAAATTGTGTTTTTACTTGCATTCCAAATGGTGTAGTCTTCAGGTTAACAAGTTCAATTGATCGAGATTGGGATTCGACCTTATAGTTACCTCATGGCGACACTAGCCATGTAATGTGAAGGATTACTTTAATACACTCTATAAAAGATCCTCCAACATCTTGAGGTAAGTATTATTCATATTTTTTGTTAAACGTTTTCTCATTTTTCGGATTTAAAGCCTCCATTTTTAAGGTTTCACGTATTAATTTTAGGATCTTATATCGGGTCATAAACCAGATCTTACGCCGGGTCCTAAACCAAGTCTTAAGTGAGATCTTAGTTTTAAGGGCCATCCCAAGACCATCTCGAGCCATCTCAGGTGCTGTTCTTATTTTTCATCATAAATTAGAGCTTTATTAGGATTTATTAATTCTTCGCCACATTATTGATTGATTGGATTAAAAGGAAGGTGTAAGGACCTTGAATGTGCAATGTCATAATTTCTGATTTGTTATTGTTATTTTGATTTTGAGACTAGTCATATTGGCTAATTTATATCTATTAATAATCTATGAATGGCTATTTAAATTATTAATTATTGTCTAGGGTCTAAAGTTCTTTCTTAGTAATTTACATATCTACCTAAATAATAATTTATTCAATACCTTTTAATCTCTTTTAATTCCTTTTAATCTATTTTTTATTCTGATTTTCATACAATATTATACATAAGAAACCGCACTGAAAGGTATATTTATTTTTTATTTGATTTAGTATATGTTGTACAGTGTAATGTGCGGTAGGTTACTGACTTTGGCCAAAGCGTAGTTACATACTAGCAAGATATTGATTTTTTTAATGTTTTAGAACTTTGGTGCATAAAGTTTTGATTTTAGGGGTTGTACTTTTAACAAGAAACTGTCTTATAATTCTTACAACAATGATTTATCAAGTGAAAGTTTAAACAATGGACATTGACCAGAAATAGCATATTTCGATAATATAATGTTACTGATTGAAGCTTATTTTGTGTTTTACTATGCGTTATATTTCTTAACTTTCTTTTTGTTTATGTGAGAAACAATTTTCCAGTTAAAGGTTCTTACAACTCACTTTAAATGATCAAATTAAACTGGATGGCACAATTTAAAAGGTAAGCATCTCTAGAATAATTCATGCCAATCTACCACCAATTAATGTTGTGATGTGTTATTTGTAGACTTGAATGTTCTTAAATGTTGTTTTAATTTGTCAAAATATTTTTCCCACAGAGTGGAACTCCTGTGCATGACTGACAAGTAAGTATATTTTGTCTCTTTATCATTAATTTTAAAATCCTTTTTCCTATAAAAAAATAAAAAAAAAAACATTTAACTAACTTACAGTTAGCACTGATGATGGCTCATACGCCGTAAGCATTCTGCTAAGATTTACTCCAAGTAACACAGCCATTTCTTTTTTCTAAAATTTCCTTTTTGAAAACTTCTGAAACCCAATCGCTACCACTGGCCACCCTCTCTAGACTCCCGTCGTAATAAAGGAGGGTCCACCTTTCCAGTTAAGGTCCTTTAGTTCATCCCGTGGTAAGAAGAAGAAACCCATAGCTCATTTCATAGCTTATCCTTAGCATTCTCCTATAAAAAAATGTGTGGTTTCCTACGCCACCCCACAACTAGGGTACAGCGAACTGGGCATCAAGTCTAAGATATCCAGATATCGGTTGAGTTTACAGTGACCTGTCATGCTATAATCTCTCTAAGCCGAGACAGCAGCCACGGTATCCTTGCTTTAGTTGGATTTGATCGCAGCTTTCTCGCCTGTCAACAACCACTATTCCTACTCCAGTTTTCTTAAGTCTTTTGCCATCCTCAGATGTCTAGGCCATCGGAAATGTATCCATAACTTAGTCCAAGATAGACTTCGGGGCTAGTCGGTGGAAAAGATTTATTCAATTTACTCAAATAATAGCAAGAATATATAGAAAATTTCACACATTGCATCTAGATATACAGATCGTGTTATCGTGAGCTACGTATTACCCAAAATAATGGCAACACCGCTTAGTTGCGGCTTGCAGGCGGCGGAATTTTTCGTTTTTATTTTTTGAACCGGAAGTCAGCCTGACTTTGCTGTGTTACTGCACGTTGCATTAATAATTTTTAAGCGTTATTTTCATGTTTCTTTCACTATGGCTGTTTATACCCCTTCCGAAAGAGTTCAACTAATTAAACGGTTTTATGGAGGCAATTCGGCAGTATAATGTAGAGATTTGTTTTCAGTGACATTTGAGAATAGACCGATTCCTTGTGCAAAAACGGTTTTAAATGTGGTTACAAATTTTGAGACATCTTTTTGTCTTCAAGATTTTAAAAAAATGCCACACAAAACGTCAAGAACCACCTGTTGTGTGGTCGAGCATATAGAACGGCGGGAAGAAATGGTTTGCAGTACCCTAGAACGTACCCTAGAACTTGATTCGACACTACAAGTGTTTGAGAGAAACTGGGAATGAGCAATAAAACTGTTGCTCGTATCTGGAAAAAATATGGGTATAAATGTTTCAAGTATTCAAAAACTCAGGAAATATTTCCTGAAGTGGCGAAGAATGGAATTTTGTGAAACCATGATGGAAAAGGCAAATGAAAACGAATATTTTATAAAAAATATTTTGTTTTCTGATGAATCTTTTTTTCCATTACATGGCAAACATAATCCTTCCATTGTTCGTTATTGGTCTTAGGAAAACGAGCACAGAACTTTTCAGTTTTGTACCCAGTATTCTCAGAAATTGAATGTTTGGGCGACAATGTTATAGGGCCATTTTTTATTGATGGCACTTTAAACGCCTAAAAGTACCTTGAGTTACTGCAAAGCCAAGTTCTTCTTGCCATTCAAATCCTACCTGATGTAGACCTGGGATCGGTTTATTTTCAGCAAGATGGCTGTCCTGCTCATAACGCGGCTAGGGTAAAAGAATTTTTAACAAATACTTTTCCTAACCGCCTTATTAGTGGGACTGGCGATATTAAATGGCCTCCTAGATCTCCAGATTTGTCTCCAAATGACTTTTATCTGTGGGGTTACCCTAAGCAAATCATTTACAAGCATGAATTTAGTAGGCCAACAAATTTAGAGGAGTTGTGAAATAAAATTGTCAAAGGTGCCGATTCCATTTTACCTGAAACTTTTTTGGAGGTGCAAAATAGCTTTTACGATAGGTTAAGTTTTTGTTTAGCGAAAGAAGGTGGTTTATTTGAGCCTTTTATTTAAAAAATGATATGTTGTTTATTAGAGTTCTATTTTTGATTTTTTATTATATTTTGATCAGAGTTGATATTTTATTTTTTATTAGAATAACGCTTTAATTTTCATTATGCAAAATACAAAATATTAAACATTTTAAGGTTACAATTCTATGCGGGTTTTACACATTGTCATGTCTGTAAAACCCGCATTAGAATAAATATTTTAAAAATGCCTGGATTTTCGCGTAATATTTTGTGACTCCCACGAAAGTCAGATGTTTACTAATCCCGTCCTCGGGCCGGCCGGGGCGGTGCTCTGTCGCAGGCACTCGTACACGCGCGACGTTGCAAAATTTCGCCTGTAGGCGGTTTCCTATAAGTGACGAATGAAAACACGATCGGCCAATCCCATAGTCCCATACGCCTAAACCATCTATTATCAAACATGTCGTACAATTCTCTTGTTGGACTAAGGCGCGAGATGGGCTCCGTCAAGTTAAAACCAACATGTATAAAAGGCAGATTTTCTAAAAAATTACTTACAACACGTCTTAAAATTTCTAAAAATTTGGGGAAATTTAGTGGTTTATCGTAAATCAAAAATTTTGCTATAATATTTTTTAAAAGAAAAAAGACACATTTGTACCTTGACCTTTTGTCGCGTGTGGAGTTAAATCAGCCAAAAAATTATTATTTTTTTATTGAAAATTCCCTCTCTGGAAATTTTTGCTGTGTCGGTCCCAATTATTTTTCTTAGAAAGTCATTTTCATCAATATGGCTCAAAATATTTCCATAAATTTCTATCTTTCCCTGGTACTCTTGTGGTTACAAAGCCTGAACTTTGGTGAACTTGTATGGTTGCATTTTATGATTGGCAAATATTTTTTTAATTAAATAATAAAACAAACCTAAATTATCCTTAGTATATCTAATTGAAGGTTGTGAATATGCAGTAAAATATGTCACTACATTTATCATATTATATTCTTCATTGGGAACTGGCTTAGTTTTGTGTAATTTAGGTTTTAATTTAGGGCTATAATTAACAAAATAATTTTGTACCCTTACAAACTTTAGTCGATTCATTCATGGTAGATTACACACATTATCCATGAAAAATAAATAGCCTCATCAAAACCTTATTTGAGTAGTTAATATTTTCCATTTTGGACTTTTTAATTAAGTTGATCATAAAACACAATATTTTAACTTAATATATTACTGTCATTTATTAAACCCTTGTGACATTTTTATGGATAAGTAATTTACAATATTTTCATTAGATTTATAAATATTAAGAATTATGAAATTTAATGAAAATAAGTACTTATTTTTAAAACGCGGCTACTTAGGTATAGGAATATGTTATATTAAATAAAAGGTATTTTAACTGTCACTTCACACTATAAATTTATTTTAACGTAATGTTTCTAATATCAAAACTTCTAGAATTTTCCAGGATCCACAAGTTAGGGTAAATAGCACTTCTTAAAAAATCGGTCAATCGATCTTTTATTTTATCGAAAGGTATTACATTTTTTAAAATTATTTCTTTTTTACAACGATTGGCATCCAAACCCCAAAATAGCAATATGCTCTTCCAGTTACTAATTACTGCCTTGTACTTGGTAAGGTCATTAATGGTTTCGACTAATTTCTTCGTTTTCTTCCTTTCCTTAAGAATGAGCTTTCTGGCACTAAATGGACATTATATTTCCACTGTGCCTTTCTTTAATAAGGCATCTGCTGTCAAATGTGGGAAGCTTTAATTATTATATAGACTATAAGGCGCTACACTTTTACCGATATTTTTTTCTAATATATCAATTGCGCATTTCCCGTTCTGCCTACTCCAATTAACGTTATCTGAATTCAATATTTTCGGATAGACAAGTTGCTCGACAAGCTTCTTGTATCTCTAAGAATTCTAGTGCTAAATTTTGTGCAAATTGCTATAAAATTAGATGTAGTAAGGCGCTTCCGGCATTCTGAACCACAAATCCGAGTTATGCTGATTCCTGATATATTTATTTTTCTATTATTTTAAAATTTTCTCTATTTTTTTACAACCCTCTAAAATTTTTTCACCTTCTCTTCTAAGCTCATTTGGTGACAAACCAGGGTTTTGATATTGATCGTTACAGCTTAAGTCAAGTGATACATTTTCTTTTGCCCTATAAAGTTTTAAGTTTTCATTTAACAAAAATCACAAATTATTTTTTCTCCTAAATGGCTACAGATACAAGGTCATGATTTTGACAAAAACTTATAAAACAAAGTGATATATTGAGGTCATTCCAAACGTTGCAATTCTGAAAATATTTTAGATGATAAAGCGTAGTTTATTAGCGATATAAACCTAATTTTTAGAAAAATTCAATGTCCATTTACATCTAATGTAATATCGGTCTATAAAGCTGCCATTGTACCCGTGCATCGATCCCTTATTAATAGGATGAGTATCTAGTATCTATTATCCTGAATAGTAAGCGTGTGGATTTTTCCCTATCTAACTCAGTCTAAGTCTAAGCCTCACTCTCCAGACAGCCATAACCTGCCACATCGCTCAGTTCCATCAACATCTGGTACAATATCCAGAGAGGTTCAATCTTTGAAAATTAGTTCTGATAGAGAGGCCATTGCTGCCTCTAAATCCCTTGCAACAGAATTATTAGAGGTTGATTTTATCATCGATAATAATTCAGTGGCGAATAAAGCAGGAAATATGGACCCGTTGACTCCACCAATAGTGCGACTATCAAGAGACTCAGATGCGACTGATGGTCGCTATTTATTGACTAGACTGAGAGACCCTTCAATCTTAAAACCTCTTAGGCTATTCCTTGCCTATCTGCATGATCAACCCTCCAGTGTCTGTTTTGAAGGACATACCAACACCAGCATCCGATTGGCACTTGCATCAGAGGGACTTCCTGGTGACGTGGACTCTTTGCGGAGGCTCTACTTTCGGTACCATGATGCCTATGGTATTGGTCCAACTGAAGTTGAAGCAGATCTGTCAGCCTTCAGGTCCCTCTTCTCATCAGAAAAGCTGCTACGCCTTCATAGAGAGAGTCATAGCAATTATTATTCTGGTGGATCTCCCGCCAGGAATAAAAATTTATAAATGACTTGACGCGAACAGAGGATCAAGCACCCTCTGAAATACTGGACAATGGCAAGCTTAGTATTTTCTCTCTAAATATTCAGTCCTTAAGACATAAAACTAATGATTTATTTCTTTTACTAGAAGAGCTTCATTTTCCAGAAATCGTTGCCATAACTGAACATTGGTTGCATGTTGGTGAGCCTGTGATGGTGGATAATTACACTACAGTTGCCAGATTTGATAGAACAAATCTAACTCATGGAGGTACTGTGATATTATCTACCAGCAACGACTTTTCAATGGTAACCAAGTTCGATAATTTAGTTTCTGAAAAAGTATTTGAATTTTCCATTGTCTACAATAATAATTTTGATCTATACGTTGTTTGTATTTACAGAACACCTGATGCTGACGTAAATGTTTTTTCCAAAAATGACTAAGCTTGCTTGAGTCTCTGCCGTTAAAAAGCAAACTCATTTTATGTGGCGACCTAAACATTGATTTTTCCAGTGTGTGTACTGCTCAAGAATCTCTCCAGTTCATTTTCGACTCTTTTGGCTTAATCATGCACATTAAATCACCTACTAGAATAACTAAAACCAGCTCTAGTACAATAGATTATGTCGTATCTTCCTTTGAGCCAGATTTCGTCGATTGTACTGTCTTAAGCTCAGGTTTCTCAGATCATGAAGCAGTGTTAACAAAGTTTTCCATAACTAAATCTAAAAGTAAAAATGTTTTCTCGGATAAAATTTTTTTACATTTTAGGCACCTTTATCAATCAACTGACTGAAATATTCTCTCTGACGACGTTGATTCAGAATTCTCTAGATTTGTAAAAACGCTATCTAGTCTTTCTCACAAATCCTTTCCTTTGAGACCTCTTAAAAAGAAACAACATAACCCCTGGTCTACCCAAGGCTTGCGTACATCTGCTAAGAACATGCGCTTATTATCTCATCTTAAGAAATTTTCAGACAGCGCTTTTTTTCATGAATACGTAAGACTTTACAAAAAGATTTATCAGAGAACTTTAAAAGCCGCCAAGGATATTTACTATAATAGGAGACTGGCTAAATCTAAAAATGTGGCGAGAAGGAAGCATGGTCGATTGTTAATGCTTTGAGAAATAAGCCTTCTTTGTCGAATACTATGTCCACTTCATCTGAGAACCTTAATGATTATTTTGTAAATGTGGCAAATAATTTAATGAGTACCATAACTCCTTCCCATGATCCACTTTCATATCTTCCCATTGCAAATGAGAATTTCCACAGTTTTTTCTTTACGCCCGTACTGTTACCAGAGCTTTGCAGTTCAATTAGGGAAATCAAAAACAAAGGCTCTTCTGGAATTGATGGGCTTATTCTTAAAATGTTTTCAAATCTGCCCGAATGTACACTATGTCATCTTATTACTTTAATCAATCAGTCTTTTCAAAAAGATGTTTTTCCTAACTGCCTTAAGTTGGCGATAATAATTCCACTACATAAAAGAGAAGACAAAAATCAGTCTTCCAACTATCGCCCTATCGCTCTTCTTTCCACACTTTCAAAAATTATTGAAAGATTTGTTAAAAAAAGACTTCTATCATTTTTGCTAAAATATAAAATACTTACTTTCCATCAATTTGGATTTTTAAATAACAAATGCACAAATGATGCTATATTTTCTCTTTTTAATAATGTATACTCTAGCTTAAACAACCAACACCCTACAGCAACAATTTTTTGGGATTTTTCTAAAGCCTTTAATTGTGTTAATCATGATATCTTATTAAAAAAGTTGCAATATTACGGGTTCAGAGGAGCGCCTTTTGAATGGTTTAAGTCGTATCACAGTAACAGAAGTCAAGCTGTGAGAATTGATTCGACTATGTCTTCTTACAAGCCAATACAAAGTGGAGTGCCTCAAGGTTCCGTACTTGGCCCTATTTTGTTTCTTATCTTCATCAATGACATTGCTAATCTAAATATTAACGGTAAAGTCTGTCTATTTGCTGATGATACTAGTTTTACCTGGAGTAATCCGGATATTTCTACACTTCATAGAACCGTATCAAGTGATTTAACTACTATCAAATCATGGTGCGACTCTAATCTCCTTTGTCTCAACATTTCCAAAACTAAAATGTTGTCCTATAAAAATACCTTGCAATCTTTTGTACTTGATAATGCAACAATTGACGAAGTTGATTCTGTAAAGTTTTTAGGGCTAACTGTTGACAACTCGTTAAAATGGGACACACATATTGACTCTTTATCAAGAAAGTTAAGTTCCGCTTGTTTTGCGTTAAAATCAATTTCTAAGGAGCTTAGCTTGTCTACTTCTAGAACAGTTTATTTTGCCCTTTTTGAATCGCACCTTCGATACGCCCTTCCATTCTGGGGTACATGTAGTGCAACTCAATTTGACCGTATTTTTAGACTACAAAAGAGAGCTTTACTTTATACACTGAGACTTAAATACAGAAGTTATTGCCAGCATTTCTTCAAAAAATGTCAAATATTAACTCTTCCATCTTTAATCATATTTGAGTCCGTTTGTCTAATACGCAAACACGGTTCAGCATCTGATAGGCCTTCCCATAGTTATCCACTTAGAAACACGGAACATGATCTATACCTGCCTACCACACATTCAGAGTTGGTCAAAAGTTCCATATTATATAATGCAAAAAAAATGCATAATCATCTGCCATTGGAAGTTAAATCCATCACATCTTTTTTTGCATTTCGTAAAGCATTAAAAGCATTCTTACTGGAGAGAGCTTTTTACACAGTTAACGATTTTTTTTTTGTAATCATTGATTTGAAATTTCGCACTAGCTGATTATGTATTTTTACTATCTGTACATGTTTAGGTATACTGCTTTGTGTAGCAATTTTAGGATTTTTTATAATTTTTTACTTTTTTAAACATTTTTTACATTTTTTTTTTAACATAGAGAGATTTTTTTATGGTTTTTTTTTGACATACATTTTTTTTTGTATACATTAAATTGTATATTTTATAATAATATTTTTGACTACTTACAATTATTATATTGTATTAATCTGTATATATTGTAGATATTCTATTCTATTTATTTATTTATTTATTTTTTAATTTTGTTTTGTTTTTCTTTTCTTTAATTGTGTTTTGTTTGTATTTTTGTGTCTTTTTTGTTTTACAGCTTTGTCTACAAATTGTAACAATTTCTTGATTTGATAACTCATATACTGTCGCCATGGTATGATCCTTCCTATTTCGTATAGAGCAACCAAAATTAATTTTAGGACTCATGAACTAATAAAATTATAAAAATTGCAATTCTTGCATCCTCATGGTTCACAATAAATTATTAATTTTTTTGATTTTTGAAAAAATTTTAAAAATGGGTTGTCAAAAATAATAAATCATCTGACATTTTAAAATCATTTATCTTCTTTTGAGGAATGAGAATTTATTATAATCCAATTCCACTCATTCGAGAACATTTTTCAACAATTTCTTGCACAGTAAAACTAGGGTAATCGTGTTTTATGCAATCATGTACATTTAAAATAATAACTTTTTCACTCAGCGATAGTGGAGAATTTTTAGTACATCTTTTCGTTGGACTGAATACCTCCATTTTTTAAATATT
Source organism: Anthonomus grandis grandis (assembly GCF_022605725.1). Lineage (NCBI taxonomy): Eukaryota > Metazoa > Arthropoda > Insecta > Coleoptera > Curculionidae > Anthonomus > Anthonomus grandis. The sequence goes on along the minus strand of NC_065567.1, from coordinate 5,401,147 downwards.
GGGATAATAATATTGTGATTACACTACAGCGTAGCAGTGACTACTAACGTTTAAAATATGATTTAAAAGTATTTATAGTCTGTATATATTACCTGACCCCATTTTTGCATGTTACAAAGCGTTAAAAGATAGGTACCTATACAAAAGGATTAAAAGTATTTATTTAGTATTTAATCTCTTTCAAAATAAAGGCATTTAATCCGTGAAAATAAAATTCATAAATATTATAAGTACCTGCGCCTATGAAGTACCACGAAATGTAGCCAAACAGAACGGAATTCCCCAGTTTATTGCTCTATACACTTCTGAAATAGAGTATAAATGAATCAAATTGTGTTAGTCGCATTTATTAATATCTAAGAAGGAAATATTATTTCTATGAATTTTATTTCCTTTTTCGCTTTTAAAAATATTAGTTTCTTAGAAATATGTTTCATCAAAATACGTATCCCCTCGAAACTCAAATTCATTATTTTGCTAAATAAAATCTTCTAAACCACTATGAGCATAGGGAAAACTCATAAATTTATTCTGCGAATTTTCTTTTAGCTAAAATGTTTACTTCAAAGATTCATTCGTTATATTAATCCAATAGGAAATACATCGTTTAAGCTATTTAATAAGAAGTACTTTTGCTTACGCGACAGTACTTGATTTCTCTTTTACGTTTTAACATTTGTGAATCCAAACCATTTTTATTTGATAAATCGCCCCATTACTGCTAAACTTATCAATAATAAATTACACTTCCTGGTATTAATCAATATCAGACTATTAGTAAAAAATGTCGGAGAAACAATAAGTTTTTCTATACAAAAGATTATATCCACTTCGATGGAGCACAAACGGCAATGCGACGGAAAGGTTAGAGGCGACTTCGCTTGACTTTCTAAGTAGGAACAGATTTACGTTTAACGTGTTTTAATAATTTTAAATGGGATCATTATCTAAAAATACGTCCAGATTACAGCGTAAATATTTATGTTGAAAATATTTTTTCACTTAAAAAAATATATGCGTATCCTAGTTTGATATTAAATTGTTTACATAATTTGAAGGAATCATCTTGATTATATTTCCGTAGAATGAGCAAGCTAACAGAAGCCTTTCGGATAGTTCGGTAGACCTAGGAATCTTCTAGAATATCTAGTCATATTGGTATATACAGGGTGTCCAAGATAAGGATCCCAAGCATAAGGATCTCAGTACCTATTGAAGTTACAGATTAGGTTAAATCAGAAAAAAGTTGCGTACTTTGAAGCGTATTTAACTGCCGTTAAGAAAATTCAAAAATTTTCATGGCCTGCCGAGATACTGGAAAAAAACGGAAATTTGCCAAAATCAATTTGAGAGCTACGTGATGGCGTTTTTAGATTTTATATCTGACGTTTCGTTTTCGGAAATTAACTTTATTTTTTATATGGCTCAGAAAAAAAGTATACCCTGTATCTGATTCCATTTTTTATTACAAATTCAACGATGTATCACCTGTAATTTTTTTTTTGTTAGATGCAATTATAAATACGATTTTGCCATTTTTTTAATCATATTTTTTATCCTGAGGGATTGATCAATCGCTAAAAAATTACCAGAGGCATCGCACAATAGGTCAGCTCAGGACTTACCCCACATATTTTTTTAAGTAGCATCTCGATAATACACTTCTTATGCCCCTTGTACAAATGCTAATATAAAACTGAGGTTGATGGCACATTTTGTTTGCCATTAATTTATTAGAAAATAATTTTTTTATAATAATTAAATTAAAACTTTGAATGATGACCGAAAGTAATAATTTATATTATATACGTACATTTTTTGTAAAAAAAAATATTAATTCTTTAAGCAACTGTTCCAAACAAAAACCATTTACTTCTTGACAAAGTCCTAAACGATGGTGAAATTCTATTTGTAAACTTCTTAAAACTTTAATTGACTTTCGTTTCTGATCCTCTGTTTTAGTTCTTCAATATTTTTGCGTCTTGTAGCATACACTTTACCTTTAAGGTAACCCCAAAGGGAAAAATTTAACGAAGCAAGGTCAAATTACGTCGATTGCCTCTCTCCGTCCAACATTTTGAATTTGTTTCGGCGTAGTAATTATTTTGCCGGTTTACCTAAAACGAAAAGCCATGCTATAAATATTTGAAAACTCCATATGATAAGATTTTGGTTAAAACTTTAAAACGCCATCAGTATCTACCTATGTACCTCAATTAATAGTAAAAGTGGCTTTGTCTGAAAATGACACCCAGTTTAAAAGTATTTAACTATTATTAACCAATTCATCATGGTTTCGCAAAGTTCTAATTGACGATCAAGATCTTCCTCTAGCAGCTTCTGAACTGGTTTCATTTTAAAGAATCATTTTCCTGCTAAAATTTTAAAATTGTTTGGTGATATATGTACAGGGTGGTCAGATAAGAATGCAAAGTGCTGTATTTTGGAAACTGTTCGTCGTAGAGACCGTGGAAAATATTTTTAGATTTCCAAGATGGTCGCCAGGGGGCGTAACCGCCATCTTAAAACTTTTAAGTGATTTTTCACTGAAATCTACTCAGTAAATGTAAACGAAAAAATATATGCTTTTTAAAGCTGAGCTCTACTCAAGTAATTTTTGCTTAACACTTTGTGACGTATCTATTAACATAAAGTGGTGGGGGATAATTTAATGTTTTTTTAAATACACAGCTGTAACTTCTAATTTACTGAACGGATTTTAACAAACTTGGTCTCGTTGGAAAAAACATTTATTGCTCCAAATCCGTCTTATCTGTGATATGTCTAGTTTTTAGTAATGCCGCTAGAGCGCGTTTTTTGTGATCTATTAACAGAAAATTGTAAAAATCTCTAAAAAATCAAATGCAATAATATGACTTTTTTTTTCATAAAAATTTAGTGAAATGATAGCTAAATAGGCTAGTGAAAACCGTATCTCGATATCTTCTTCTTAGCCTGAAATATTGAAGAAAGAATATTTAGTTATCATATAATTTTAATAAGACGATATTACACCGATATTTATTGTTATTTATTTGTCTTTTTTCAAGGTTCAATGATAAAATGTCTTAATTTAATAATTTTTAAATAATTAAAATATTCTTTGTTTAAAAAATTTAAAAAAAAAGGTGTAGGGGCATAATATTCAATGCATATAAAATATAAGTGCAAGGTAGGCAGAATATTGGAGGAAAAACAAATGCCTAAAATCAACTTGTCAACAAATATTAAAATTAGGCAGTACAATTTGTGTTTGTTGCACACATAAGTAAAGCGTTAAAACTATTAAAATGCCTTTTACAAATGATGAAGCTGTCGATATGATTGCGGTATATTTTGAATGTCTTCAAAATGCACCATTGGCTCAAAGGGTATACAGACCTCGATATCCAAATCGGCGTTTACGCAATGCGAGAATTTTTTCGCGTTTAGTGCGAAATTTGCGTAATACTGGCAGCTTTCGACCTCAGTTGCGAAGACACTCGGCTAGAGCAAGGGAAGACAATATTATTAATGTCTTAGTATACGTGGAATTCAATCCCCACATTATGTTAGTACGAGAGCAATGTCTCGCGCGTTGGGTATATCACGTACTACTATTCTAAACATTTTAAAGGATCACAGGTAAATTTTTATGTCACAAAAAATACTACTTTACATATTTCGCAATGTGTTTCTTTCAAATTTTTAGACTGGGCCCATATCATATGGTTTTACATCAAGCCTTGAATCATGGAGACTTTGACCGACGCACAGTGCTTCGAGTATATAGGACCTTGGGACAAAAATCAGTTACTTCTATTGGGCTAAGCGTAATGCTCCGAAACTTATGCAACTTTGCACAAATAAAAGGCCCTTTCATTGAAAGAATTTAGAGAATTTAATATCTAATGTTACAGGGAAATATGCGACCAATACATTAAGAGCTGGACAAATAAAAATGTTGCTTTTTAATTTTCTTATAAAAAAATAACAGTAACTTGCCGATTTACCCTATGAAAATTAAATTATTTACTTAACTTTTAATAACAACAATACAATTACATAACAAATTTAAAGTACACGATATTTATAACTTCCATAAGTGTAAAAGTTGATTTCTTTTTCGTAACCTTTAATATGCTGGTATTTCTTACGAGAGAAATTTAGTCCAAAAAAAACTATCACTATACATATAATGTATTTAAAACATTAATAAAAAGGTATATACACACAACAACAAATTTTTCTTTAAAGGAATTACGGCAAAAAATATTATAGATACAAATAATAAATGTAAAAAGTGGGAAAAAATTACTCCTAAATTTAGCAAAAAATAAACAGTACTAATACTAAGCATGAAAATGCTTTTAAGTTTTATGTGAAAATTAATCTAATCAAAACTAAAATTTTGTTTGTATTTTAACTAAAACTGAAAACTATAACAAAAAAATCTTAACTTAAAAAAGATATGGAAAATATGTACACATATTATATATATGTTAAAAGTAGTCTTTTTAATAAATCCATTTTACATTTTGTTCTAGAATAGTTGCGGGTGTGAAATAATCGATATTTTCTTGCCTCTTTATGCCTCGCTTCTAAAGCATCCTCGGAAAGTTGTCCTATAAGTAAAGGAAATTAATCAAGTATTTCAGATCCGTGTACCAGAACCTTATGCCTACTTGGCATGTAATACCAATTATATAAATCTAAATATAATTGTTTAGTCTCATCTAAAAGTTTCTTAAACTCTAGTACCTGAATGTGACAGCCACTAAAAAGAGTTCCAAGAGTAGTCGAAAAATGTATTATAAGACGCTTGTCTATTCCTGTTATTTCAGAGCTTAAGTCTGGATTGTAAAAAAAGCGAGCTGTATTGCCATCGTTGCTTGACCCGTATCCTTGCTTTGGTTTGTCCACAATCAGGCCCATGTTTTATTTAAAATCTAATTTTCTTTTTGTTGTTTTCCACTATTTTCTTATTTTCTGCTCCTTTAACTTGCCAAGATCTTATTTGCAATCGATAACTAATGTGAAGTAAGCACTCAAAAAATCTTATCCAGCAGTGTAATGTGGACAAACCAAAGCTGTAGTTTTCTACTTTTGAAGAACGGTTGGTATTTGGCAAACTCATTTCTTTCGGAATTGATCCACAGATGATGCATCTGGATATTGCGTTTGTGTCAGAGAGAATATTTGCTACACTACCATCCATTATCGTGAACAATATTTTAAATGATACTATACAAGTAGTTCCGTTTTGAAATTTTAAAATAAAATTATTAAGGTCATTAATTTTATTTCTGCTTTGCTTGATGAAGTGAGTTTCAACTTGAGGCAAGGGATTGCTCAAATTTAAAAGAGAATGGATTTTTTCATAAATAAATAGTTTTATATTTTAATTCCGATGGCTATGTCTCAAAAAGATCTGCTTTCTTTATTGATTTGACATCCTCTGAAAAAAATATTTAAAGCTTCGTCGCAGACTGACGCAGATGAACTATATACGAAATGATAATATATAAATGTATTAACAATAAAATGTAAAAACTACAAATGGTTTTAAGAGGCTTTTTTTATATGCCTTTTCAAAGTTTCAAATTTAAAGAGAAATATAAAATAATTGCAAACTACTTTTACATTTATTATGGTTAAATGATAAACGACTTTTAAATATTTTAATACATGATATTAGAGTACATACCTTATTGTACACTGTCCATGTTTAAAAAAGATTTCAACTTTTAACCGCTTGTCTTGAAACACCAACAAAGTATACTCAAGTTTTAATAACAAAAAGGTACTGGTCAACACACGAGATTTTATTATTTTTGGCGCAAATATTTATAAACAAAAAATGCTATTTGCGATAACATTTTTGTGGAAAAGTGGGTATTAGTTTGTGGTCTTTAAGATAAGGTTTTTAAATACTTCTGAAAAACAAGTCACTTTTTCGATTTTTGTCCATTGGTCGAAGCACTGTGCGACGGTTAGATTATTGTCATTGGATGTTGGGCAGTATTAGGGAAAATAGAGGATTTTTATCCGAAATATTCTCGAAAATAGAGGATTTTTATCCGAAATTCTTTGGACAGACGAGGCCACTTTTAGGAGTGATGGAAACATTAATTTGCATAATATGCATTATTGGTGTGACAACAATCCTCTCTGGTTGAGGTGGATTGGGCGAGGAAGTCTGTTTCCTTGGCCACCCCGATCCCCAGACCTCACCTGTTTGGACTTCTACCTATGGGGTCGATTGAAAGATATTGTTTACCAAATTCAACCAACAACTAGAGACGACATGAAAATACGAATACAAGAAGCCATTTACAGCCTGTCAAGAGCAGAAATTGAAGCTGCAGTAATGTCCACACATAAGCGGCTCCAACAATGCATTAAGTTTGATGGAAGACAGTTCGAGCATTTAGGGAGGCATTAGTTTTATTTCAAAATCGGTAATTTTTGTTATTATGCCCATACGCGTTTTTTTTTAACTTTTTATACAAAGAATATTTTAATTATTTAAAAATTGGTAAATTAAGACATTTTATCATTGAACCTTGAAAAAAGACAAATAAATAACAATAAATATCGGTGTAATTTCGTCTTATTAAAATTATATGATAACTAAATATTCTTTCTTCGATATTTCAGGCTATGAATAAGATCTCAAAATAGGGTTTTCACTGGCCTATTTAGTTATCGTTTCTATACATTTTTATGAAAAAAAAGTCATATTATTGCATTTAATTTTTTAGAGAATTTTGCAATTTTCTGTTATTAGATCAAAAAACGCGCTCTAGCGGCATTACTAAGAACTAGAAATATCACAGATAAGACGAATTTGATGGAACAATAAATGTTTTTTTCAACGAGTCAAAGTTTGTTAAAATCCGTTCAGTCGTTTAGGAGCTACAGTTGTTTATTTAAAAAAACATTGAATTACCCCCGACCACTTTATTTTAATAGATACGTCATGAAGTGTTAAATAAGAATTACTCGAGTAAAGCTGAGCTTTAAAAGGTATAAATTTTTCGTAACATTTACTGAGTAGATTTTAGTGAAAAATCACTTAAAAAGTTTAATAATGCGGTTACGCCCCCTGGCGACCATCTTGGAAATCTAAAAATATTTTCCACAGTATTCTTTTGGCCACTTTAGTCACAAAATTTTTTACCGCAAGTCTCTATGACGAATAGTTTCCAAAATACAGCACTTTGCATTCTTATCTGGCCACCCTGTACATCATGAGCCTGTGCTACTACATGTCTTGCCAGAGTTATCAGTGATTCTTCATAACCCAGTCGAATATCCTGTTTTGTATCCTTGCTTACCGATGGTTGTTTTTCTCTAGGGATACATTTACATGTCTATGAGCTCTGAGTTGGTTCTCAACTTTAATCACAGTAGTTTGACTCAGTGAGAGCAAATGACCATGAGTTTCTCGAAATAGCCCCACGACCTAATTTTTAGTTGGCATCTGGTTTCTAAACCGAATCATCATTACGGTTTCGATTTTAAAACTTTTCTTTAAGTACGGTTTTTGCCGTAAATTAAGATCCGCTAATAAATACTGGATAGTACTTACTTTACCAAAGAACACATTTTTACTAATACCTACCTACCTATTCTTTAATTCTGTTTATTTCACAAAAATTTGAATTATTATATTCACGTACGATGGCTAATTTCGGGCAGTTAGGACATTTTATTGATAAAGTATTACTAAAGATAAAAAATATAATAATAAGGCTTTAATAATAATAAGGCTTTTATTTCCAACAGTCACCCACTTACAGGAAATACAGAAAGAATTATGTACAACAGGTTTAAGGTTTAAAATTAAATAATGAAATATTTTTAAGTTACAAAATTTATACAGTGCTTTCATTTCAAAACCCCTCTTAATAACTTCTTTGCTCGCGGATGTACAGTTATTACTTGATAAACACTTTCCAATATTTGTGAGGCATTTCAAAATATACTTTATTATTGTCTCGCGAATAACAAAGCATATTTTGAGCACTTAAATTAAATTCTGTGAACTCAATAAGACATAATAAACACCATTTTACACCCTTACTGTTTATAAGTCTATAAACTTATATTTTTTATGCACGGTCGTCTGGTAGATTGTATGCTCTTTAAAATGAAGTATCACACTATAGGCACAGCATAAAAAAACCAGCAGTCGCACTTCAATAAAAATACATTGGCTTGAATAAGCGAGTTCGGTGCATGTGTACTAACGCAGGCGCGGCATATTTGCTTATAGTAGGGATGCCGCTGACACTCGCTACGGTCCACGCGGCTTTTGCCTTGGCTAGAGCCGGACTTAAACATTTTTTAGATATTATTATCTTGTAAAATAAAAATACCTACATAGTACAAATATTTATTTTTTATTATTAATAAAGTTCATACATTAACAAAATATTTAAACAAAAATAAACATCGCATTTCTACATCTAACAACGACGATATAGAAGAATACGTGCAAGAAGTTAATTAGGTACGTACCATAAATTTAAGAGACCATTCTTTGAGTAATTTTAAAACAAAAAGTTCATATAAACATATGTCCAGAAATTCTTCGTTCTCAATATACAGGGTGTTAAAATTTCACAACAACTAAAATATACGCGACTGACTTTTGTGCAATTTTTATTATGTTCTGTGGATTATACAAATAAAGCTTTTTTGTCTCTTAAATTTTTTCCGTATCTTGCTTAGTTAATAATAAATTCCAAAAGAAACTTTTCCCCAAATTCCTTGTGTGATCCAGGGATATGCAATTAAGTGGACTTTTTTTTTCTCGAAAAATAAGCGTGATACGAACAAGTTGTATTTGTATTTGAGTAAATCAAATAAGATATTAAAAATGGCACAAAATTCAGGTGCCCCAATTTTTTTGCCACAAATACTTTTTCAGGTCCCGTTCGAGATTACACTGAACCTAATAAATTTAATCATGTTAGGGGTAAATTAGCTCCTTAGTGTTATAAATAACACCGCCAGAGAACTTGCGGACCTATGTTCATATGAACTTTTTGTCTTAAAATTACTCAAACAATCGCCTGTTAAATTATTTATGGTACATACTTAATTAACACCCTGTATAGTAACGCTTTTAGATTAACATCTGACTACATAGTAGTTTAAGGATAACTAATTATACAAATAAAGTAATATTTCAAAACAATTCTAACATCTGCGAATTTTTGTTATATTATTAAGTACCAACTAACGTAAAATTATACAATTTTGCAACTCTTTTAAATATAGCAACACTGTTAAAATGGCAGAAATTTAAATAATTTCCTTAAAAATCCAAAAAAAAAAATATTACATTGCTGCAACTTTAATTGATGCTTAATTATGTTATTTAAGCCATACAGCCAAATTTGCAGCTATTAAAAACTTTGGCAAAGTCAATTATTTTGCTTCATTAATAATTTTTGACATACCCCTCTTTTAATACAAAATTTTTATAAAAAACGCTACGCTTTGTAAAAACGCTATCAAAATAGTCACTAAGTACGGCGCTGAACTAGGCGATTCACCTATGAACACAGTTCGATAAACAGTGAGCTCGGCATCCGGAGAGCATGGCTGCGGCATGGCTAAGGATGCTATTAGTTCGCTTTTTATTGCTGTGCTATAGGAGAGTTATTTGACATACCAAAGTATGACGTCGATAAAATATTCATTAATATTAGACATTTTTGGGTACAACTATTTGCTGGTACGTTAACCGATTTTCTGTTTTGCAAGTATTAAATAGATATTTTCATGCTACTTACAATGATGTACGTCCACACGATGGGGGTTCCTATTTGACATTGAAAGACTAGAATTAGTAAACAACCACTTTTTTTGAGTTCACCATGTACTCAGGGCCAAGAGAAGTATTTTGTTTTCAAACATATTCACTAATTCTCTGTTGTCAAGTACACACATTTTCAAAGGAGGGAATTTTCAGCTATATATTAACACATATAATAATATTAATTTAACTGATGTCATGTTGCGAAATGTCCTATTGTTAAACGGCTTTGTGTTTACACTCGGCCATTGTGTTTTTTTATTAGTTTTTGGTTGAAAAGGGAGAAAGGCCTGATTTGAGAGTTTTTGTGAACTTCCGATGGTCTTGTGGCATTTTTGCCGCACCATGGGAAAAAGACGATTCGAGCCGATCCTTTCACAAGTCAATACGGATACTGTCATAACTTCATATCAAGGGACGACCGTCATCTCAAACATAGAATATGGGATCATAGAAAGAAACCTAAATAAAAACTTATTAGAATAATATTGATATTTAATACTTATAATATATTTAATTTCCATGAAAATTATTTTTATTAGAAAGATACCTTTACTCTAAAAAAGTACGTTAAAAAACTCATAAAGACTTCATAAACGTTAGAATTGTTTGTAATTTAGCGGATAATCTATTATTAATAAATATTTCTCAGGTAAATATTTTTTGACGACGTCACTGGTAAAGATTGCTTGTGTCGCGTCGGTGGAATAAACAATGCGATCGAGTGGCGTTGTATAGTTCTTTCTGCCTTTTTCTCTAATATACGTTATTTGCATTCAATTAACTTTGAATATTACTTCTTTATAGAGTATCTCATCATATTTTATTTTAAAAAATGCTTCATATTTTATTAAAGAGGAACAATGGAATTTTGGAATTGCCCATAGTTTCACGGCAATGCTCTTTCTAGCCTTTCAATATTCTAAGTGTTTGACAAAGTGAAATTAGCTAAAGGCGAGGAGGTGATTGACAGATCTTTCTCAAACATAAAATTAAACGTCCTCCTGTATATTTAAATTGACGTGTTTTTTTTAGTTATTAAGAGTGGTTCGTTTTGAAATAAAAGATCACTCTATATAAGTTCTCTTAGTTGTTAGTAAGTTTCCTAATTTAGGTTTTTATCTAAAAAAATCCTGAGTATTTTATAAAGTGAACCCTGTCAATTGTGTCAATATAAGCACACTATTTCATATCAGTATAATTAGAGTCATTGATTCTGAGAACCTGGGAGGCAGGCAGAGTCTTTGTAGTTAATTATTACTATTTAGTGACAATAGGGCTTTTTTAATTATTAATATTTAGTAACTGCCTATGGTTTCCAAAAGCACCCAACAAGTATAGCTGATATGTAAGCAAATTAGTTACGGTAGATTTACCCACAGAAATACATTGTTGCTGATGTATAATTATGGTCCGACTACGCTGTGAGAGCTCTCTGGCAAAAAGGCTGTCAATAATTTTGGGTATTTCAGATTCAATACTTACACCCCTGTAGTTGGTAATGTCATTTCTATAGCCACTCTTATATATCGTAGTCAAAAAACTTGTTTTGCAGGAATCTATAAAACATCCTGAATCAAGCGAAAGCCAAAACAAATAATATAGAGGTTCGGCTAGGAAACACACACAATTTTTTAGTAAGACTGATGGTATGCCATCAGGTCCATAAAAGTATTTAGTTTTAAGGCAGTCTTAAGAAGTAAGAGATATGTCAATAGAATCAAAATTAAGATTTTAACGAAAATTATAATTGGGGACTGTACCTTCATTTTTTTTGTAAGTTGATGAAAAATAATGAGCAAACAAATTAACTATATCAGTAAATCTGCCATTCAGCTGCATACTATTGGGCTAGTAATTTAATTTTCGCAGTCATCAATGTGCTGTTTTTTTCTCTATGAATAATTTTTGTAATTCACGACTGAACCAAGGAGGAAATTTAGATAAGTTAGAATAGTTAACTAGAACAAACCTTTCATTTTCAAAGCATAGGACAGAACACTATAAAAATAGGGGACACACTTATTAACGTTATTTGTATCAAACTATTCCCAAGGAATAGAGGCAAAAAAATTGTTCATAGAATAGTGATCACAGTTTAAAAAAAAACTATTGTGCACTTGTCCTCTAAATCACGGCCTACAAACTTTTTGAAAGACTGCTATATAACAGTATTGGTTCAATAATATTGCAATAAATACCTGTGGAACAAGCAGGATTCCATCCGCACCGCAACTGCACAGACCATGTACTCGCACCAATTAACTATGTGGAAAGTGGCTTTCAAAAACAGCTAAAAATATCTGCTGCTTTCATAGACCTGTCAGTAGCATACGATACTGTGTGGTGGCAACAAGGAGATATATACAAAATATTGCGAACTATACCACGCAGAGAGATGGCTGATGTTATAAATTCCATGCTATCCAATAGATTTTTTCAAGTCATTAAGACCAGTATAAAAATGAAACTGAACAATGGCCTTTTATAAGGACTGGTGCTAGCTCGCCTATTCTTTAGTCTGTATGTAGCAGACATGCCCAGAACTACATCAAAGAAATTCGGGTACGCAGATGAATGGGCACTCGCTACAAGCCATAGGAAGTTTGTGATAACCTACCAAACTCTAACAAATGACTTGGCTACACTTGGGATATATTTTCGTGACTGGATATTGTAGCCCAGTACCGTAGAGACGAAAGTATCGTGCTTCCACCTAAATAGCAGGATCACCAACTATCAATTAAAGATGAATTTTTAAGGCAGATTTCTCTGTCACAATTTGCACCTAAAATATTTGGGTGAAATACTTAACACAACGCTAAGCTTCAAAAAAAAAACTTATGAAGGCAGTTATAAAACTCAGAACCCGAAATAATATCCTGGAAAAGCTTTGCATACTGACAGGAACAATCAAGCCCACGCCCACCTATTGACTGGCTATCCACACTGAGCGACATGAGAACATGCTCTGGCCGGAGAGTATTGACAAATTAAGACCGACCCTGTGCTTCGGTTCCACGTTGGGATAGCCGGCAGAAAGATAAATATGCCAACCGAGATATTCCATGCGTTGCAAGTAAGGCAGATGGTTTTTATTATTCAAGACCAATCTGGACAGCAGTTAATAAAAAGAATATAAGGACGAATTGCGGCAGGGGCTCTGACTCGCGTTTTAGGTGAGGAATAATACCTTCTCCAAATTGTGACTGCGGCGCTGGAAGACAGATGTTAGAGGACTATTCAATACATATGGTAGAGGACTATCCACTTAATTTCTACAGTGGCAACCCATTTTCGGATTACGACAAGAGAGTCAGTAGAATATACAGGATGGGGCATAGTAACCAAGTGTTTTTAAAATAATAATAAAACTGTTAGTTTTTACTCTAAAAAAATTATATTATTGGTAGCACACTATAGGTAACAACAAAGCATTTTAAGATATTCATGAACGAAAAATAATAACTGGCATGTGATGACCGCTTTCATTGACGCACTGTTGAAGTCGTTCTAGAAAATTTGCCTCCACTCTTTCCAATAGATCTCTATTGATTAGGCTGACTTCGCAACAAATCGCTTCCTTTAATTCATCTAACGTACGTGACTTGGTCTCGTCAACACGCGACTTAAGGTATCCCCACAAGAAAAAATCGCACATGGATAAGACAGGGGACCGGGGAGGCCATAAAATGTCGCCAAACCGGGAAATAAGATGGTTAGGAAACAGGTGGCGAAGAACAGCCATAGATACTCTGGCGGTATGTGCCGTGGCCTCCTCTTGCTGAAACCACAAATCTTGGATATCCACACATGTTCTTTGTAAGTCAGGAATGAAAAAGTTGTTAATCATATGAATGTAACGATCAGATGTTACAGTAATGGTAACCACATTTTCTTCAAAAAAATATGGTCCAATGATGCCAAATTTTCTCACCGCCCACCAAACTGTTACCTTAGGACTGTGGAGTGGTTTTTCATGCATTTCACGCGAATTTTCGCTAGCCTAGTAACGACAATTTGGTCTGTTGACGGCGCCATTAAGGTGGAAATGGGCTTCATCACTCATAACTAAGGAAAGGTTTTCAATTTGTTCATAAAGTTGAAGCATTTGTTGAGCAAAAGCCAAGCGTTGTGGATAATCTCTTAATTCCTGCACAACCGCTATTTTGTCCGGATGAAAATGTAATTCGCCATGTAAAATCCGTCTCACAGTCCGATTGCTGATTTGAAGTGCTGCTGAATGACGATGAGCAGAGCGGCGTGGGCTCTGCAGCACCGCTTGTCTAACCCTTTCAACGTTTTGAGTACGCACAGTACGCTGGCGGCCAGGTGGTTTTTTTTTCATTATCGAGCCCCCTATTCGAAGATTATGAATCCAACGTAAGATCGTGTCTCGAGCGAGGATAGAGTCATTTCGATGAATATTGAATCTTCGACGAAATTTACGTTGAACTGCAGTCACCGACTCGCCACTTCTAACAAAACAATCGTAAGTGAATACGCATTATTCTAACGTCCACGGCTCCATGGTTGCGACAGAAAGTGAAATGACGGAAACGCTTTAAGTCAAGAAACGGATTGTAACATGGTGTACGCTCTTCCCTTTTCCAATGGCCGCGTACTATCTAACCTAAACACACTTGGTTCCGATGCCCCACCCTGTATTTGTAACCTTAGTTAAAATGTTTAAAATGTTGATATTTTTATTACAAACGTACCTGGGTCGCCATAGGGTAAATACATTTAGGTGGATATATTAAAACATAAAATCCATTACCATAACTTCAACTCTCTAGTGATGGCGGTAGTCACTCTTATTTTTTTAAATGGGAAGAAGTCTCTGATGATAGATATCTTTAAGGATACTAAATTTTTTAAATTTGAGCTTTGGATTTCAAGGAAAGTTTATTTAATTTTATTAATGACTATTTACGGTTTATGTTATTAATTATTATAAATGTCCCCTGTTCATCTCCACATAATGTACAGCAACTTCTAAATGTGATTAAGGATATAGTAGAAAATATCGGGAGTAATTTGATGGTTGAAATTCATCCGGGGACTCCTCGCCATTATACTTTTTCCCTGCTGTACAGGAAGTACAATAGAAATGAAATATAATAAAACGTTTATTGGTAGATACAGTAAGAGAACGGGTGGTATCAAACGAGCCGCGAGACTAGCCGATTTAACTCCCCTTGATTTCTTTTTGTGAAGACATTTGAAATTGATAACTTGTGCCACCCAGCCTGTATCCTTAGAAGATCTACGAAACCATATCAATAATAAATGTAATCAAAAAAAGTTTAAATCGATCTTTCTTTTCAAATAACGAGTTGGCCTTGATATACTTCAGAAAAAAAAACTGAATTTGGACCATCTAGACCTGTTTTTTTTTCCGAAGTTTTATTGTATTGACCCAGACAAAAGATAATTTGACGTTGCGTGTCAAAACCCAATTAGCAATTTTTCGACGCGACAACGTTGCAAATTGCAACGCAACGTTGTATTGTTACGTTGTCTTAACCGTAGAGTTGTCTCAACGTTACGCAGTGACTACCCGTTAACTTTCTAGACGCTTTTGCAACGTTTTTAGAGTTACTGATTTTTGGACAGATGGACGCCATAACGACAGAAAAATTAATTACTTTTTAACAATAAACTAATAGATAACTCCAGTAGGCAGCTACTCCAAAAATACAACCTTTTTAATCCATCTTTTGAACAGTCCTTATTAATATTTGTTTTGTATGTAGTTTAATATAGTGAATTATACGAATAAAAAACCTGTTTTGAAAGATTTACAAGCATTTAATTTATAAACGGAACATAGTTTACTGTAAAAAGTTGTTATTTTAGCCCTAAATAACACGCGCGCCCCGAATTTATAGCGGATTTCGAAAAAAAAATAATAAGTAATTTTTTTTATTGGTTACATAAGAAATCCGCTGTCGTTGTCCCTGGTTAGCCTGAAGCAAGAGAAAGAACGGCTGGAGCTAAACTAAAATTTTCATATTTCAATTATTGTTTGCAGTTTGTTGCGTGTATGCAGCACGTTTTTTTACAAACTTTAATAAACAAAAACTCTAACTTTTACAAAAAAAATTATAAGCTCTTCGAAAAATATAGCTCAGAATGTAATGTTTATGTAATGTTGCTGCTGCTGCTATATAAATCCTAAAAAATAAAACTTTATAAAATTTACCATTGTTTTCAAACTGGTTAGTCTCTTGGGTAAAGAAAGGCTATAACTAAGGCTATAACTAAGATATAGGAACCATGAAGGAAACCATTTACAAAAAGTAAACCTTAATTTGTATTACTCTATTTAATACAAACCTTTTCACTGCTATCTTCCGCCACTTCCATTGATTCTACTTAATCCAATGTAATTTTCCTGATATTGAACTTCTGACTGAGCACTGGTTGAGGCCTTGTAAATGTTTTTTAATATCTGATTATGTTCCTATATCAAATTTTTGTCGTCAACAATCTATACATGGAGGAACTATGATCTTGGCTAGGCAAACAATTGAAACGATTTTTTGTAATATTGAGAAGTATGACAATCTTCTGTTAGAGAATGTTTTTGAATTCTCTCTTTCTTTTTGTAAGCATTTTAATTTATATATTCTTTGTGTTTATAGGCCACCTACAGGAGATATTCCTATGTTTTTGGACAAACTTGATTCTCTTTTATCCCAGTTGTCCCTACACTCTAAGGTTATATTGGCTGGTGACTTTAATATCAACTGCACTGATGAAACCTTGCCACGTACTTCTCTTTTAAGTATTTTAAATTCTTACGACTTGAAAATGTACGTTCTTTCTCCCACACGAATAACTTCTTCATCTGCAACTACAATTGACTATTTCTGTACAAATTTTGATGACGTTTTATGCACAGTACTCCCATCTGGTATTTCCGACCATGAAGCTATTCTTGCTAAAATGCCATACAATACTGTATTATCTTCATCTCATTATATGGGAAGAATTTTCAGCAGGAGAAATTTCGGTAAATTGGAATGCACTTGAAACGGCTTCTGACCCACTTACTTTATTTGTTCAAGTTCTGTGTGATAAGATCAATCAGTGCTTTCCTAAAATGAGGCTTAAAACTAAGAAACGAAAACTATGGGTCTTAGAATTTCAGCTAAAAACCTCCGTTTTTTGACTAAATTGTGCAAATATACCACAAATGAAAATATCCTTGTATATCATCAGAAATAACGTAGTCTGTACAGAAAGACAATTAAAGCAGCAAAATCTAATTATTATAGGGATCGCTTAAATATGTCATCAAATAGGCAAAGAGAGTGTTGGTCGATTATTAATGATTTTAGACATTGCCATAGAAAAGTATCTGAACGGGAGTTAAGACTTGACATTTTAAACGACTATTATTGTGATATACCTAATATCTTGCTCAAGGGCATTCGTAGTAACATTGATCCCTTACACTATCTTCAACAAATGTCGGTTGAGCATTCATTTTTCTTTCATCCTGTCGATCTTACCGAAGTAAAAAATGAAATAAAACACCTAAAAAACCATAAATCATCTGGAGCTGATGGGATATCTTCGAGGTTGTTACTCTTTTTGCCAGATTCAGCCTTAAATGCATTAGTTTCTGCCATAAACAATTCTTTACATATTGGCATTTTTCCTTCATGTTTAAAAGAGGCAGTGGTTATCCCTCTTCATAAGGGTGGAAATTTGGATCAGCCTTGTAATTTCCGTCCCATTTCTATTTTGTCTACCCTCTCTAAGATAGTTGAAAAACTGGCAAAAAGCAGAATTTTGTCCTTTTTACATCATAATGGCATTTTGTCTGCAAATTAGTTTGGATTTTAAGCCGGTAAAGGGACTCATGATGCTGTTTTTAGCTTTTTGGAGAGCGTCTATGTGTCCTTGAATTCTGGAGAGTCATCGGCGGCAGTGTTTTGTGATCTATCCAAAGCATTTGACTGTGTGGATCATGGAATACTGTTATCTAAGCTCGATAAATATGGTTTTAGGGGCGTAGCGTTGCGATGGCTTGAGTCCTGTCTATCAAATCGTACTCAGAAGGTTACAGTGTCAGGGCGTTTGTCTGCTTCTACATCCCTGAAATGCGGCGTTCCCCAGGGTTCAGTGTTGGGACCACTGTTATTTTTACTGTATGTGGATGACTTGAGTTCATTGAAACTGCAGGGCAAGGTGGTTCAGTTTGCTGATGATACCACCATACTATAGAGCCATAAAAATTCTGATTATATTAATACTTGTATCCTTGAAGACCTTCAGATTTTATTAGGGTGGTGTGCTTCCAACAGGCTAGTTGTAGGCATTTTTTATCCATTGCAAGTTTTTTTTTGCGTCTGTAGTAAGTTGCAGAATATTTAAAGTCTTTATATCTCTTCGTTTTTTAAAGCAAAACAAAAATAATAAATTCCAATAATTCCAAGCAAAAAATTAATTATAAAAATAAAAATTTAGATTAAGTAGGTTATGTTGAATTGAATATTTTTTCTTCCTCTTATTCCCTCTACCTTTGTTTTTCAGGTTCTTAAAACTCTTAACATGTCAAAAAACTTTCTACAGCGATAAGTGCTCAACACAGACGATCAGGCAATGTAATACCCATTCGCTAACGATGAGGAAACGTTGTTCTTACTGGTTTTTTGATTCAAAAAATGGCACACGTCTGCACGTCGTTGTTTTAAGTGTGAATTACTACTGCTACCATCAATAGTAAAAAAATACGTTGTAAATAAACGTCGTTGCAAAACCAACTAAATTTTGCACCGAAAACAACGTTGCAACTAGTAAAAATAAGAGTAATCTCAACTTAGGTGACTGCAATTTGTTACTTGGGAAGCACCTAGCTTAATCTCTAACAGTTTTGATGTTGCGTCTTTCTTCCAAGATGACGAATATATAAATCAATAGTACATAGATGAGAGAGAGACACCTGCTAACATGAGTTAACAACAGTATTTACGGTGTTTAGTTACCGGGTTTTAATTGGTAGACTCTTAAGATAACTTTGTATTTAATTACGTTAAATTAACTTTCTTTTGGCAATAATGTAGATTTGCCGAACTTATTAAATGATTTTATATTTTTTTTAATATAAACAATTTTCATTAAACTCAGTAATTAATAGTTCCCTTATTTTGCTGACCAATCAAATCCACGTCACATTTTTAATATTAACATTAATTTTTATTTATTTTAATTGTCATATTTTATAGTTAGACATTTAGGTTGTTTAGATGATGAAAAACATTTTAAAGCATCTGGTTTAAACGGCGGATCGAACCACTGGTTTAATTTTAAGCCTTATATTTTTCCTGACCCACTTTTTTTGAGCTTCTTGCTGTAGGAGGGCGTCATTCCTAATAATATGATTGATATTATAAAATCCAATTTATTTGCTTTGATTTTTCTAAAATCATTATTTTATTTTATTTCTAAAGCATTTGCTTTGTCTCAGCTCGTCGGCTGCATGAAAAATCTAATCTATCAAAGTTTTAAATAAACCGCTGTTCCTATAATTTTCTCCCCGATTTTTGCAACTTTAAACTCTAACTGGGTTCAGAACACCAACATTAGGTGTTAAATAAATTGTACATTTTCTATATAAAAGACTATTTTTATTACCTCACTATCCGACATGGGGGTATATTAGCAGAACATAAACTTTTTATTCGTGTGTGTTATACAGGGACCTCAAACATACAATCGCCTCCTCCCCTCCGAACCAATAAGCTAGTCAGTATAAACTAGCCAGCGGCATCAACTCAGCTGAGTATTTAATTATATGACGTAATCAAATGTTATGTTATAGCATATTCCTAGCTGATCTTGGTGTTTCTATATGATGTATTCTAACTACTGATTCTAAGTACTGATCTAAAAGTAGATTCTAAGTACTGATCTAAAAGTAGCTACGTTTCTGCCTACTTAGCGGTAACTAGATGTATTAAATATATAAACAGTATTAACTTTTTTCTTTAGCAATATTGACAAATATTAATGGTTAATTATCAATCAAAATCCATCAAATAATCTGCTAAAAACCGATATACAATATTCGTTTGTATTTTGGTCTCTTTAACTTTAAACCCGTAATTCGTCTCTTTAATCTAGAGTTATAAAGGGGACTCGATCGTGCATCGATTGATTTCCTCAAGCGGCTATGCACGAGCAGGAACTGAAATTAATAAAAATTTTACAGCATTATGATTTATCTGCAGAATATTCCCAATTTATTTTAGAATTTAGCCGCGCTATCTAAAAATACGTTAAAATTATTTTACAACTGTGAACTTTATAAAATACCAGCAAGCACATAAATCATTTAGAGAATCAATCTGAAAACCTTTGTTTTAATTTCAAAAAACAAGGTCAGTGTAGCCAATGTTCTCTTTTTTATTCACGTCTTTTGTTTTAAACAAAAGATTTATTTTTCAGCCTTTCCACAGAATTAGTTAAAAGGTTTACTGCCTTTTATAGTTCCTACCGGTTTTTTGCGTTTGTGTTATGAAAATGATCCATTGCAGACTATATATGAATATACATTCTTATCTACAAAGGTATAAAAAAGAATTATTTAAGCTAACTAACAGGAAGTGAAAGTATTTTATCTGAAATATTAATTTCATAGAAATTATGACGTCATATCACTTAGCAATAGCTATTACAATTTTGAAGTAGCCAGTTTTTCGGCAGAAAACTCTGCCAATGTACAAGGTGGCCATTTTCTTAGTGACCTATACCTTTTCTCGGAATCTACAGGGTGTGCGAAAAAAATTTCTTACAGAAGTGTTTTCGTTTTTAACGAATTTTTATATTATTTGAGTTTTATCAATACAGGGTGTTTAAAAAGTGCGACTTTAACACCACAATTTTAAATAGATAACCCCGTTTAAAATTTTGTATTTTTATATTTTTAGGTTCCTTGGGAGTAATAAAGGCAATTTTCATTAGAACTACCTATCCGAATTTTGTATAGTTTAGCCAGAAATTAAGGTTTTATATTTTTCTTAGAAAATTTATGTCCTCGGCATACAGTGTTTTGAAATGCTGGTAATTAAGATATGTTAATAAAATTTCTACCGCGACCTAAGAAGACTACCTCCTATTGATCGATGGTGACCGGGTATTTTAAATTTATATAGGATATCTCTGGTACTAAGATATATTTTTAATTTTTAATTTGCAATATTTCAGTTTTTTTAGATGAAATTCGCTGTATTTTAACCCTCCGTTGGTAAGGTTGGTAATTTTCACAAAACACAAGAAAAAACAAACATGTTTCGAATATAAACTAAAGATTTTTGAAATATTATCAATAAATAATGTTTTTGTATTTGTCTGAAAGTAAATAAAAATAAAACACATGACAAATAACCAGCCAAAAAAAAATTAAACGTTTATTTTCAAAAGACCTACATTTTTACAAAAATTTCGAACAACACGCAACCAGGTATTAAAATTATATTATTATTTTGAAAATAATTACTTAAAAATTATTTTTTGATTAAGTATAAACTACAAATAACTAAAGAAAAATATAAACTAATACATTGCTTTATTTTTATGTACTATCTATAGAGCTATAGTTGTCGCATGTTTGCGCTGCATGACTCAGGCAAACAAATTTATTACAGGCCCTACAAGTGTAAAAAGATTTGCGATCTTTATTTCTTGGACATATATAACACCTTCTGGAAAATCTGTCCCTTTTTGTGTCTTCTCCAACTGTTGTTGGGACAATTTCCCCCTGTATATCGGAAATCTTACGTCGCACTGCTAGACTTATTCGCGGATTTTGCAGTCTACTCATTTGGAATGGTTTTACTAAACTCAAAGATAAATCTTTTAGAAAAAAGCGCCGTTTTAGATTTTCATTCGTATTGCAATTAAAACTTACAAAAGCGTTTATAGCAGCTGAGTTTAGTAAGGAAAAGAATAGAGTTAGGTGCCACCTGCGGCTATTCCTTGATACACTATAAGTGGCAGACAATTGATCTACCGTATCTACTCCTCCTTTTGTCATGTTGTAAAACAATATTATTTCTGGTTTATTTTGGTGCCTAGAATCGGGATCAATTGTGTTCTCATGATGGAGAGTTGATAAAAGAAGAACATTTCTATTTTTTTTTAATATAAGAGACCAATGTTACGTCTGATTGAAATGCAAATTTGGAACTTCTTTCTTCTCGCTTTGTTGTAAGTAATTCGCCAGGAATTTCTCTTTAATTTTTTCCCAACGTCCCTACTGAAGTAAGTTTATATTCTTTTAGTAACTTTATTACCAAGTCATAACTTGTAAACCAATTATTAAACGTTATGTTTCGCCTTGTTGTAGCGTTTTATTTTTCTATTCCTTATGTTCACTAACGCTCCATTGACATTTCAATAATTACATTAATAATTTCAGTCAACTTCTTTTATTCATATTTCTTTAAATTCACACTGTTCATGACACATTACTACTGTAACGCATCACTCTCCTGGTTTAATTATCCATGCTTTCTGTTGACACTCTTCTGGTTGGTCTTAATTAATGTTTTCTCTGATTGGCTGATATTGACAGCTCAGGCGAGAGGTGGGGTCGTTACTGATTTAGTCGGTACTGCATCCATTTTTCGAGGACTTGTTCCCATGTTGCAGGTAGAAGCACACGTAAAAGGCCAGTTTTTTATTTCCGAAGTTTGTGAAGCAGGAAGTGGCCAATATGGTTTATAATTTATGGTCCTTAATCTTGTTCCTTTAGGGAATCGTTTATTTCATAATTCTGGTGCAGGATGCCCAAGATTTTAATGGATAGATAATGAAACTTAGCAAGGTAAGTGTGTCACATTTTTAACGCCATTCATTTTTTATCGACAGTGAATACAATGGCAACCGTTGTCTTAGGGTTTTACTTTTCCGTTTTCCTCTTTATTCTTCTTCAATTTTTGATGGCTGCAGGCTTTTGATTTCCCCGGGAAATAGCTGAAAGCGGTGGAGCTGGAGCTAGAGTTAGAGCTAATATTAGATATTCCCAGTCCGGATAGCAAAGCTACAAATGGCATACATTCACAGCCTCGATTTTGAAGGCTAGCCATTCATTTCTTGGAGGAATATACAGGCCAGTTTATTCCATTTATTTAAATATTATTAACCATAGATTTGTCTCACTTATTTAAATTTTTATTAATATACTTTTAATTTCAATTTATTGTTACAAATATTTAATCAATATCATAATTTAATACGTCAATTTCTTATCTACAATTTTAGTTATTTTTTGTTCAGTATTTTTCAGTACCTTTTTTGGTAGTTAAGTAGATATAATTCGGTTAAGGCTGATATGCCTTAGGTAAAAAGGTTCATGAACTTTCCCCTGCGTAATACAAATATATACTAAAAACTTTAATAATTGCAATTTATTTTTCAAGTGCTGACATCTACCTAGTAGCGAAATCATAATTTAAATGTTACTTTTGTCAAATTTATTTTAATCATATCAACATTATTCATATTTTAATTCATAATAAATTATTAACATTTAACAGATTAGAACATGAGGTGTACACATATCTTTGATGTAAATATAATTTGGTTGTATTGTTAAGATATTTTTTGCCTCTTTAAATCCTACTTAATCCAGGGTCATTTAATTGTTAATTAAAACCTATATACCAAGTCTTTTTCTTAGTTTTCTTTCATTCATAAAAAAACTAAGTGGCGCCCTCTTATTTATTAGTTATAATCAAGTTTAGATTTTTTAATAGCCAGTCATAAGTGAACCTTCAAACAATCTCAAGCCTCCAATAATTCTGAGGTCTGCAAACTCTTGGCAAAATAGTAACACTGTAAAGTTAACGCCACAAGTAATCCCCTAATTGGTTCTACCAATCGCAGAACTATGTCAGCCGGTTTGTTGCTAAGGGCGTACGGACCTTCGGGCTGCTGGCCTACATATGCTTCTAAGTTTAGTACATAAAATGTTTTTGAATCTACAAGTGCAAATACCTTGAGGCCATATTTAGCTGGCTTGTTTGGTATGTACTGCCGAAATCCGCACTTACCGCGGAAAGACTCAAGTTTTTCGTCTATTGTTAAATATTCCAAAGGTACATAAGCTGCTTGAGAGTTCTCCACAAACCGATCAAATATTGCCCGAATTGGAGCTAGTTTATTAATTTTAAGTCTTTCCTCCCGAGAATCTTTTCTTGTCGAACCTCAGGCAGCTTAGTAGGAACCTAAAACGCTTTAGGGGCATCTTTGCTCTAAACATGTCTATACCGGATCCATCGCTAGCCCAAGGTCATCTAAATTTAACCTACTAGCCCTAAAACGACCACACATATATAGTAAGTAGTCCAATAAGGGCTTTCATTTCTAAAGCTGTTGTTTGTTGTACGATCGATTTATCATTATAGTTTTCAGATTTCGTTTGAATTAACCGATTAGTACATTCAACTGTAGAGTCAATAATAAGTTCGTCTATAAAAATATTCCAACAATCAAAAGGGGTTTTGGCCTTTTTAGCAACACCTTTTGGTCCCGGAAGATGTAAAATAATATTTTTCTGACGTGTACGCACAGCCTTATTTCCTGCATTAGCTACCCATTTAGTTTTTTGTCAGCTCCCCATAAATACCTTGAATTTACTTCAGGCGAAAACTCCTCGACAATATCATCTAATATTTCTTGCTCAGAATCAGACTCCTCAGAGCGCTGGCTAACGTGGTCGTCAAACTCGCCCTCAGAGCCGGATTCAATGGGCTCCTCATTAAGTATTTCGGGTACCTCTGATGAATTATTCGAAATTTCCCAAAGGCTCAACAACTTTTCTTGCTCTTTTTCATATGACCATCGAGCAGACATAATATCTACAAATGAAATCCAAGGTAAACAAAAAATATCAATAGAGTAATAATAATTATTATTATTATAGGTTTATAACATATTAATATTATACGTAGTTATTATAATATTATTATATAATAATAATAATAATAATTTATTTATAATATGTCGTACTTACCTCTAAAAGAATCAAAGAATTAAAAAAAAAAATTACGAGAATGGTAAGCTGGGGTATGATATACCCCAAATCACTTTACTTGCGTCGATCAAAGCTCTCACGCGACTGACGCGCTCCAAAACACGTGCTTTCTATCACTTGACATTATATTTAAAGGTACTTACGAGATGGCGCTACGTATTTTGCAACGGACAAAATTGTAGAGATATTAAGTAGGTTGGGGCATGATATACCCCACCTTATTAACGGAGGGTTAAATAGTATTTTTTAAAAAGAGTCAAAAGAAAAGCCAAAGAGACAAGCAAAGAAGCTGTAGCCTACTTAAATCAAACAGATTTTGTATCCAATGCTATAGAACGTTTAAAAGTTGTTTATACTACTAGTAGTTGTAAAGTTATTTATACTAGTACATGTATTATTCAAAATGGAGAGCATATTCAAAACTTACTTGACTCTAGTTACCGTTATGTTGCTCTTTTTTTAAGGCTGTTATTTTTTTAAAATTATAATAAATTTATGTCACAGAAGTGGTTTAAATATTATTCTGTAGCTATGTATACGACAAGCGTAGATATTAACTATTATTATTTCACAGCCTACTACGGTGAAATACGAAATTAGCAAAAATTGATCAAAAAGCGTTATTATTGTAAAGAGTTAAAATTATATCACTCCAATAAAATTGCGTAAGATCCAATAAAAATGCATAAGATTTATTTCTTAATTTTCTACTAAATCTTTATAATGGTTTAAAAAAAGGACAATATTGTTACCAGCCAAGTTTAAGTATAATATTCGCACAATGTCAGTATATGTATAGTATGCAAAAAACTTTTATAACTATTATTCCTTATTATAGGACGTCATTTCATTAACGACACTTTCCTGTTTTGATAGTATCTGTTAATACTATTAGAACACTAACATTTCAAGTATTAGCGGCTAATTTTAGTCCCTAAATAGGAAAAATCTGTACAATATAAGTCATAACTCAAATATTTTCAGAATTTTTTTATTACCTGAGAGTTCCGGCAAGTTCAATGGAATATTTAATATTAGCTAAGAATCATCTCGTCTATTTGTATTTGATTATTTTTTAGTTTTATATATTTTTTAATTTTAGAGAAAGTTTATTTATTATTACTGACCTTTTTACACCATAATTGCTCAAATGTTTCTCATTGTTTTACACTTTTGGGAAGCAAATTAAAATAATGTATCGTACTATAGGATAGCCATTTTGACATACCAAAGTTTGAGCTCGATAAAATATCCAATAATACATGTCAAATTTAATTTTGATTAATACGATTGAATAGAAAATTGTATGCTACTTATAATAATTTTGTCACTTTTTAAGGTTCATATCAAAGTAAAGCTAGAATGTGATTGACAGAAATTTATTGAATGCAAAAATAAACTTCATGGTTCATTTTGTAATGAAAGCTCTTTGTTCATATTATAAGATACAAGATGATCATATTTCCTAATGCAGAAAATACATAAAAAACAAGAAAAAACATTTAGAGCCAATGGCATTTTGGTTCTAAATTCGATAATTTATCTAATTATAAAGATCAACATTATAAGAATCAAAAATATTAGTTAGACCATTAGAGTTTTAACAAATACTTACAAGATACAACTTATTATCACGAAGTAAGTAATACGTGAATCCATATAACATTTATTTATATTAGAAGCTATATTTATGTTAGCAGCTAGTCAAGTAATCCTCTTTATATAAATTATGCAAAAGTTATACAGTGTTAGTGTAGGGGAGAGTGGGGCAAGTGAATCATAGGGGGCAAGTGCGTTTCTAGAAATATGTTGAGCAACCGGCATCATAGCACGACAATGATCAGTGCAGTGTACTGTACATGTCTATTAGCGTGTATTGTGTCCTAAAGCACTTAGCTGAAAATTACTAAAATTAAGGTAAATATTAACATTTTTTTAATTTTGCGTGTTGTTTTATAATATTTTAAGCGAAATCAATAAGGATTTTCCCCAATTTAAAGGCATTTTCTTAATATTGTATGAAGTGCATACCATAACCTTATATTTGCTTAATACCGCGTTATGCTTAGAATGTTGCCACATTTATCTATCTTTTCAAGATTTAAATTTTTATATTTTAAGAACCATTGGGGTAAGTGAGTCAGGCATGACTGTAGTATAAAAAGTTCTTATAAATATATTTTATATATTGCAGAGGAAAAATGGTGCGTAACTACGTGCGCAAAACCCAAAAAGGATCATCCTCACAAGATGCCATTGGTGATGCCTTAGAAGCGATTCAAAATAAAAAGATGTCAATTAAAAAAGCTAGTGTGGTTTTTAGTATTCCGAGAACCCCCTTACAATCACGATTAAAGCGTCAGCAGCTCACTCCACTTGTACACCACGGCAGGTTCAAACCCGTATTCACTGAAAAAATGGAAAAGGAATTATGTGAACACATAATTTTGTTGGAGAAACTGTTTTATGGACTTTCGACCACAGATCTTCGAAGGATTGCATTTCAATTTCCTGAAGCGAATCAAATAAGCCATCCTTTTAATAAAGATCGAAAACTTGCAGGAAAAGACTAAGTAAGCTCATTTTTAAATCGTCAGAAAATCCTCTCCATTCAAAAACCTGAAGCAACCAGTATTGCAAGAGTAATAAGATTTTCCAAATCTAGGGTTAATGATTTTTTTCAAAACTTAAAAAAGACCTTGGACAACTTTAATTTTCCGCCGCATCGGATTTTTAACTGTGATGAGACTGGGATTACCTGCAGTCAAAAACCGGGAAAAATTTTAGCTGAAAAGGGAAGAAAGCAAGTGGGAAGATTAACTTCTTTAGAGAGAGGAAAAAACACAACTTTATTAGCTGTGTCAGCGCTACAGGTACGTTTATTCCACCATTTATGGTCTTCCCTCGTGTTCGAATGAATCCTGGTATTTTGAGCGGTTCATTTCCTGGAGCAGTAAGATTTCCTGCTCCATCAGGCTGGATGGATGCTGACCTATTTATCAAATTTTTAAATTATTTTATAGGCTGCACCAAAACAATAACAGATTGTCCAAGTCTACTGATACTAGATGAACATTCAAGTCATAAGTCCATTAATTTAGTAAACCTAGCAAGAAAATCAGGAGTTTCTATTATAACCTTACCTTCTCACACATCAAATAAGTTGCAACCGCTGGACGTAAGTGTCCTTGGACCATTTAAAACCTATCTGGCAGGAGAAATGGATCACTGGCTTACAAATCATCCAGGCTCTAGGTTCACAGAATATGATATGGCTCCTATTATTAAAAATGCGCTTATTAAGGCTTTTACACCAAGAAATATTATTAAGGGTTTTGAAAAAACAGGAATCTACCCATATAATCCAGATGTGTTTCAAGACAGTGACTTTGCGCTAGCCGAGAACATTCTTCAAAAGGAATGCGAACAGAAAATATTAATCCCGTGGAGCGTCCCGTAATAAGTAATGAAGTCTTGTTGAGAAAAGATGATATCCAGAGTACTTCTAAAGAATTAGTAAACAATTTTGAACAAGAGCAACCATCATGTAGTTATGTTTCAGTTTCAACTTTAAGCCCAGTTCCAAAACCGTCTCAAAAGAAAGAAAATGCCAAATCCAAATCTAGGAGCATAGAAGGATCTAAAATAATAACCAGTTCTCCTTACAAAGATCAACTGAAAGAAAACTTAAAACCAGTGAAAGCTAAGAAGCAAGTAAAAAAGAAACTAGACGACAAAGCAGGGACAAGTACTAGTAATGGAAAAAAATAAAAAGAAGGAATTTCTAAGAAAAAGAAGCAAAGTGCCACGTCAAGAGCAGAAGAGAAACAACACAACATAAAAACAATGCCGGACGAAGAGAAAAATGTGTTTTTCTCTAAAATGCATTTACTGTCATGAGACCTACGAAGACACTTGTTATGAAGAATGGATAATGTGCATGCAATGTGGTGCCTGGTTACATGAGGATTGTTCCGATAATGAGCCAGGTACTAATAATTATGTTTGTGACAATTGTCGTTGATTAATTAGCATTCGGGATCACTTGCTCCATGTGGGTGACTCACTTACCCCTATAACTTGAGACAAGAGAGTCATTTTTCTTTTTTTGTTCATATACAAACGATGAAAGTTTTTTTTTTCTAAAACTTAGTAAGTTATACGCCGCAGAGCCTTAAGGTGTGTCACTTGCCCTATCCTCCTTTACTTGACTAGTGGTATCAGGTATTTTCCCCGATTGTGATGATTTGATTTGGGCTATCTTTAGCGTGAGACAGAGTGTTAACCGATTGGTTACATAACTATGCCTTGTAGTAACATAACACAAGCTAAGTATCTAGCTTTAACTCAATAAAAAAGCCTGCCATACATCATTATCTTTTATTTTTGTTTTAAATTTGATATTAGTAGTCAATAATCTATATTTTATCTTAGTTAACCTACCTATCATATAGGATTTTGCTTCATTAAGGGTCCATAAATTGGGTAAGCTGTTGGTACTATTTGTATAATACGCATCATCATACTTCGCTACTGAATAAAAATTGAAAGTAAATATAAATTTTCTAAATCTATAATTATTTGGCTTTATATTTTTTGTATAATTAAGAGGTATA